>NC_053026.1:22039139-22053403 GCF_003073215.2 Triticum urartu
CGAGGAGCATGTGGGAGCCAACATGGGTATCCAGATCCCGCTGTTGGTTATTGATCGGAGAGCCGTCTCGGTCATGTCTACATGTCTCCCGAACCCGTAGGGTCTACACACTTAAGGTTCGGTGACGCTAGGGTTGTAGAGATATGAATATGCAGTAACCCGAAAGTTGTTCGGAGTCCCGGATGAGATCCTGGACATCACGAGGAGTTCCGGAATGGTCCGGAGGTGAAGAATTATATATAGGAAGTGCAGTTTCGGCCATCGGGAGAGTTTCGGGGGTCACCGGTATTGTACCGGGACCACCGGAAGGGTCCCGGGGGTCCACCGGGTGGGGCCACCCATCCCGGAGGGCCCCATGGGCCAAAGTGGGGAGGGGAACCAGCCCATAGTGGGCTGGTGCGCCCCCCTTGGCCCACCCCATGCGCCTAGGGTTGGGAACCCTAGGGTGGGGGGCGCCCCACCTGGCTTGGGGGGCACTCCACCCCTTGGCCGCCCCCCCCCTAGGAGATCCCATCTCCTAGGGCCGGCGCCCCCCTAAGGGAGCCTATATAAAGGGGGGAGGGAGGGGCAGACGCACCCTTGAGTCTTGGCGCCTCCCTCTCCCCTGCTACACCTCTCCCTCTCGCAGTAGAACGGCGAAGCCCTGCTGCGGTGACCCCTGCATCCACCACCACGCCGTCGTGCTGCTGGATCTTCATCAACCTCTCCTCCCCCCTTGCTGGATCAAGAAGGAGGAGACGTCACACTGACCGTATGTGTGTTGAACGCGGAGGTGCCGTCCGTTCGACGCTAGGATCTCCGGTGATTTGGATCACGTCGAGTACGACTTCCTCATCCCCGTTCTTTGAACGCTTCCGCGCGTGATCTACAAAGGTATGTAGATGCAATCCGATCACTCGTTGCTAAGATGAACTCATAGGATCTTGGTGAAACGTGATATATGTGATGTATGATGCATGTTCTTGTAATAGGAATCACGACTTGCATGTCGATGAGTATGACAACCGGCAGGAGCCATAGAGTTGTCTTTATTTTTGTATGACCTGCGTGTCATTGAGAAACGCCATGTAAATTACTTTACTTTATTGCTAAACGTTAGCCATAGTAGTAGAAGTAATAGTTGGCGAGCAACTTCATGGAGACACGATGATGGAGATCATGATGATGGAGATCATGGTGTCATGCCGGTGACAAGATGATCATGGAGCCCCAAGATGGAGATCAAAGGAGCTATGTGATATTGGCCATATCATGTCACTATTATTATTTGATTGCATGTGATGTTTATCATGTTTTTGCATCTTGTTTACTTAGAACGACGGTAGTAAATAAGATGATCCCTCATAATAATTTCAAGAAAGTGTTCCCCCTAACTGTGCACCGTTGCGACAGTTCGTTGTTTCGAAGCACCACGTGATGATCGGGTGTGATATATTCCAATGTTCACATACAACGGGTGTAAGAGATATTTACACATGCAAACACTTAGGTTGACTTGATGAGCCTAGCATGTACAGACATGGCCCCGGAACACAGAAGACCGAAAGGTCGAGCATGAGTCGTATAGAAGATACGATCAACATGAAGATGTTCACCGATGTTGACTAGTCCGTCTCACGTGATGATCGGACACGGCCTAGTTAACTCGGATCATGTTATACTTAGATGACTGGAGGGATGTCTATCTAAGTGGGAGTTCATTGAATAATTTGATTTAGATGAACTTAATAATCATGAACTTAGTCTAAAATGTTTACAACATGTATTGTAGATCAAATGGCCAACGTTGTCCTCAACTTCAATGCGTTCCTGGAGAAAACCAAGCTGAAAGACGATGGCAGCAACTATACGGACTGGGTCCGGAACCTGAGGATCATCCTCATAGCTGCCAAGAAAGATTATGTCCTACAAGCACCGCTAGGTGAAGCACCGTTCTCCCTGCAGAACAAGACGTTATGAACGCTTGGCAGACACGTACCGATGATTACTCCCTCGTTCAGTGCGGCATGCTTTACAGCTTAGAACCGGGGCTCAAAAGCGTTTTGAGAGACACGGAGCATATGAGATGTTCGAAGAGCTGAAAATGGTTTTTCAAGCTCATGCCCGGGTCGAGAGATATGAAGTCTCCGACAAGTTCTTCAGCTGTAAGATGGAGGAAAATAGTTCTGTCAGTGAGCACATACTCACTATGTCAGGGTTACATAACCGCTTGACTCAGCTGGGAGTTAATCTCCCGGATGACGCGGTCATTGACAGAATCCTTCAGTCGCTTCCACCAAGCTACAAGAGCTTTGTGATGAACTTCAATATGCAGGGGATGGAAAAGACCATTCCTGAAGTATTTGCAATGCTGAAATCAGCAGAGGTAGAAGTCAAAAAGGAACATCAAGTGTTGATGGTGAATAAAACCACTAAGTTCAAGAAAGGCAAGGGTAAGAAAACTTCAAGAAGGACGGCAAGGGAGTTGCCGCGCCCGGCAAGCAAGCTGCCGGGAAGAAGCCAAAGAATGGACCCAAGCCCGAGACTGAGTGTTTTATTGCAAGGGAAGTGGTCACTGGAAGCGGAACTGCCCCAAATACTTAGCGGACAAGAAGGCCGGCAACAACGAAAGGTATATGTGATATACATGTAATTGATGTGTACCTTACCAGTACTCGTAGTAGCTCCTGGGTATTTGATACCGGTGCAGGTTGCTCACATTTGTAACTCAAAGCAGGAGCTGCGGAATAAGCGGAGACTGGCGAAGGACGAGGTGACGATGCGCGTCGGGAATGGTTCCAAGGTCGATGTGATCGCCGTCGGCACGCTACCTCTACATTTACCTACGGGATTAGTTTTGAACCTCAATAATTGTTATTTAGTGCCAAGTTTGAGCATGAACATTGTATCAGGATCTCGTTTAATACGAGATGGCTACTCATTTAAATCCGAGAATAATGGTTGTTCTATTTATATGAGAGATATGTTTTATGGTCATGCTCCGATGGTGAATGGTTTATTCTTAATGAATCTCGAGCGTAATGCTACACATATTCATAGTGTGAGTACCAAAAGATGTAAGGTTGATAATGATAGTCCCACATACTTGTGGCACTGCCGCCTTGGTCACATAGGTGTCAAACGCATGAAGAAGCTCCATGCAGATGGACTTTTAGAGTCTCTTGATTACGAATCATTTGGACACGTGCGAACCATGCCTCATGGGTAAAATGACCAAGACTCCGTTCTCAGGAACAATGGAGCGAGCAACCAACTTATTGGAAATCATACATACTGATGTGTGCGGTCCAATGAGTGTTGAGGCTCGCGGTGGCTATCGTTATGTTCTCACCCTCACTGATGACTTGAGTAGATATGGGTATATCTATTTAATGAAACACAAGTCTGAGACCTTGAAAAGTTCAAGGAATTTCAGAGTGAGGTTGAGAATCAACGTGACAGGAAAATCAAGTTCCTGCGATCAGATCGTGGAGGAGAATACTTGAGTCACGAAGTTTGGCACACACTTAAGAAAATGTGGAATAGTTTCACAACTCACGACGCCTGGAACACCTGCGAGCGTAATGGTGTGTCCGAACGTCGTAATCGCACTCTATTAGATATGGTGCGATCTATGATGTCTCTTGCCGATTTACCGCTATCTTTTTGGGGCTATGCTTTAGAGACTGCCGCATTCACTTTAAATAGGGCTCCGTCGAAATCCGTTGAGACGACACCGTATGAATTATGGTTTGGGAAGAAACCTAAGCTGTCGTTTCTAAAAAGTTTGGGGATGCGATGCTTATGTCAAGAAACTTTCAACCTGAAAAGCTCGAACCCAAGTCGGAAAAATGCGTCTTCATAGGATACCCTAAAGAAACTATTGGGTATACCTTCTACCTCAGATCCGAAGGCAAGATCTTTGTTGCCAAGAATGGATCCTTTCTAGAGAAAGGAGTTTCTCTCGAAAGAAGTAAGTGGGAGGAAAGTAGAACTTGATGAAGTATTACCTCTTGAACCGAAAAGGCGCAACTCAAGAAAATGTTCCTGAGGTGCCTGCACCGACTAGAGAGGAAGTTAATGATGATGATCAAGATACTTCTGATCAACTCCTACTGAAATTCGAGGTCCACAAGGACACGTTCCGCACCAGAGTGGTACGGCAACCCTGTCTTGGAAATCATGTTGTTAGACAACGGTGAACCTTCGAACTATGAAGAAGCGATGGCGGGCCCGGATTCCGACAAATGGCTAGAAGCCATGAAATCCGAGATAGGATCCATGTATGAAAACGAGTATGGACTTTGACTGACTTGCCCGTTGAGGCGCGGAGCCATAGAAAATAAATGGATCTTTAAGAAGAAGACAGACGCGGATGGTAATGTGACCATCTATAAAGCTCGGCTTGTCGCTAAGGGTTATCGACAAGTTCAAGGGGTTGACTACGATGAGACTTTCTCACCGATAGCGAAGCTAAAGTCCGTCCGAATCATGTTAGCAATTGCCGCATTCTATGATTATGAAATATGGCAAATGGACGTCAAAACGGCATTCCTTAATGGTTTCCTTAAGGAAGAATTGTATATGATGCACCCGGAAGGTTTTGTCGATCCTAATAATGCTGACAAGGTGTGCAAGCTCCAACGCTCGATTTATGGGCTGGTGCAAGCATCTCGGAGTTGGAACATTCGCTTTGATGAGATGATCAAAGCGTTTGGGTTTGCAGACTTATGGAGAAGCCTGCGTTTACAAGAAAGTGAGTGGGAGCTCTGTAGCATTTCTCATATTATATGTAGATGACATACTTTTGATGGGAAATGATATAGAACTCTTGGACAGCATTAAGGCCTACTTGAATAAGAGTTTTTCAATGAAGGACCTTGGAGAAGCTGCTTATATATTAGGCATCAAGATCTACAGAGATAGATCAAGACGCCTCATAGGTCTTTCACAAAGCACATACCTTGATAAGATATTGAAGAAGTTCAATATGGATCAGTCTAAGAAGGGGTTCTTGCCTGTGTTACAAGGTGTGAAATTGAGCTCAGCTCAATGTCCGACCACGGCAGAAGATATAGAAGAGATGAGTGTCATCCCCTATGCCTCAGCCATAGGTTCTATTATGTATGCCATGCTGTGTACCAGACCTGATGTAAACCTTGCCGTAAGTTTGGTAGGTAGGTACCGAAGTAATCCTGGCAAGGAACACTGGACAGCGGTCAAAAATATCCTGAAGTACCTGAAAAGAACTAAGGAAATGTTTCTCGTTTATGGAGGTGACGGAGAGCTCGTCGTTAAAGGTTACGTCGACGCTAGCTTCGACACAGATCTGGATGACTCTAAGTCACAAACCGGATACGTGTATTTTGAATGGTGGGGCAGTAAAGCTGGTGCAGTTGCAAGCAGAGCGTCGGGCGATCTACATGTGAAGCGGAAGTACATGGCAGCCTCGAGCAGCACATGAAGCAATTGGGTGAAGGAGTTCATCACCGACCTAGGAGTCATACCCAATGCGTCGGGGCCAATCAAACTCTTCTGTGACAACACTGGAGCTATTGCACTTGCCAAGGAGCCCAGGTTTCACAAGAAGACAAGGCACATCAAGCGTCGCTTCAACTCCATTCGTGAAAAATGTTCAAGATGGAGACATAGAGATTTGTAAAGTACATACGGACCTGAATGTAGCAGATCCGTTGACTAAACCTCTCCCTAGAGCAAAACATGATCAACACCAGAATTCCATGGGTGTTCGATTCATCACAATGTAACTAGATTATTGACTCTAGTGCAAGTGGGAGACTGTTGGAAATATGCCCTAGAGGCAATAATAAAAGCATTATTATTATATTTCCTTGTTCATGATAATTGTCTTTATTCATGCTATAATTGTGTTATCCGGAAATCGTAATACATGTGTGAATAATAGACACCAACATGTCCCTAGTAAGCCTCTAGTTGACTAGCTCGTTGATCAACAGATAGTCATGGTTTCCTGACTATGGACATTGGATGTCATTGATAACGAGATCACATCATTAGGAGAATGATGTGATGGACAAGACCCAATCCTAACATAGCACAAGATCGTATAGTTCGTTTGCTAGAGTTTTCCAATGTCAAGTATCTTTTCCTTAGACCATGAGATCGTGTAACTCCCGGATACCGTAGGAGTGCTTTGGGTGTACCAAACGTCACAACGTAACTGGGTGACTATAAAGGTATACTACGGGTATCTCACGAAAGTGTCTGTTGGGTTGACACGGATCAAGACTGGGATTTGTCACTCCGTATGACGGAGAGGTATCACTGGGCCCACTCGGTAATGCATCATCATAATGAGCTCAAAGTGACCAAGTGTCTGGTCACGGGATCATGCATTACGGTACGAGTAAAGTGACTTGCCGGTAACGAGATTGAACGAGGTATTGGGATACCGACGATCGATCTCGGGCAAGTAACATACCGATTGACAAAGGGAATTGTATACGGGGTTGCTTGAATCCTCGACATCGTGGTTCATCCGATGAGATCATCGAGGAGCATGTGGGAGCCAACATGGGTATCCAGATCCGCTGTTGGTTATTGACCGGAGAGTCGTCTCGGTCATGTCTACATGTCTCCCGAACCCGTAGGGTCTACACACTTAAGGTTCGGTGACGCTAGGGTTGTAGGGATATGTATATGCAGTAACCCGAATGTTGTTCGGAGTCTCGGATGAGATCCCGGACGTCACGAGGAGTTCCAGAATGGTCTGGAGGTAAAGAATTATATATAGGAAGTGCTATTTCGGGCATCGGGACAAGTTTCGGGGTCACCGGTATTGTACCGGGACCACCGGAAGGGTCCCGGGGGTCCACCGGGTGGGGCCACCTGCCCCGGGGGGCCACATGGGCTGTAGGGGGTGCGCCTTGGCCTATATGGGCCAAGGGCACCAGCCCCAAGAGGCCCATGCGCCTAGGGTTCAAGGAAGGGAAGAGTCCCAAAGGGGGAAGGCACCTCCTAGGTGCCTTGGGGAGGAGGGATTCCTCCCTTGGCACCACCCCCCTAGGAGATTGGATCTCCTAGGGCCGGCGCCCCCCCCTTGGCCCTATATATAGTGGGGGAATGGAGGACTTCTCACCCCACGCCTTTGGTGCCTCCCTCTCCCTCTCCACACATCCTCCTCCTCCATAGTGCTTGGCGAAGCCCTGCCGGAGTACTGCAGCTCCATAACCACCACGCCGTCGTGCTGCTGCTGGAGCCATCTTCCTCAACCTCTCCTTCCCCTTGCTGGATCAAGAAGAAGGAGACGTTACGCTGACCGTACGTGTGTTGAACGCGGAGGTGCCGTCCGTTCGGCGCTAGGATCTCCGGTGATTTGGATCACGTCGAGTACGCCTTCCTCATCCCCGTTCTTTGAACGCTTCCGCGCGTGATCTACAAAGGTATGTTAGATCCAATCCGATCACTCGTTGCTAGATGAACTCATAGATGGATCTTGGTGAAACCGTAGGAAATTTTTTGTTTTCTGCACGTTCCCCAACACAATTGTCGGTTTTCCGGTTAGAAACAACACGGGGACCAAGGAGTGAACGGATATGGCAAGGAATATCACCTGTATCAAGAATTCTTAAGAGGTGGTGAAATTCTCACGACATTCTTGTCATAAAAGATGGTAATACTCCAAGGTAAAGAACAAATGCTGGATAGCAAGGATCTCAAGGTATAACACGAAACACGAACAAGTTTGTGTTTAACGGAAGGTAATAAAGTGGTCAATGATAACACAAATCATTGAGGGTCGGGATGGTACTTCTCATCATGAATTCAATTGATATCCTAGAAGGAGTCAAAATATTGATGATGATCATGACACATTTGTCAAGAGATTTCATGAAGATGTAATCGATCAGCGATGGCATCAAGTCAAAGGAATGATGAAGCGCAAGTTTATTGGAACCACGGGTACGACAAAACTCGGAATCAAGCTTGTTGTTCAAGGCGAAATGATATGACGAGGAAAGTCGATGTAAGCTTAGCTTATTGCCGAAAGATGTGCTCTGGTAATAAGGTACGAGTGGCAGAGTTAAAATTTAGCACGGCAATGATATAGCCAATCAGGCTAGGAATGACTTGAAGGGTTATTAAACTCATAAGAAACGAAGATTACTTAGAGTTATTGAATCGGAGTGCGGAATCGATTCACTTATCGGTGTTCTTGAGTGACTATTAACACATAACCCTGGGGGCCATTGGATTCGGCGAGAATAATAGTTGATGAAGAACTCATAAGTTATGTAGTTCCGTGATATTCTCGAGATACCAGAGGGTATACTCGAAGGTAGGACAGAATAGAGGTTGGATAGGTATATTGATCTGCAGAAGACAAGTACTCCAATTTGTCCGAGAAATGGTATTAAGGAGAAAATATGGTCGGAACCACGGTTGCAAAGGACCAAGCATAGATACAAGATGAACTTATAATAGGGGGATTATTATTATTACAAGAAACTTCCATGATAAGTTCCACATCGGGTCCATGGGCGTGAACACAAAGTTCAAGGTCGACTCCCACTTCTGCAATGCATAACCTTTCATCCACTTCTCGTTTATGAAGAAGTTGTAGTGTTGAAATTTTATCTGGCGAACCACCAGAAGAATATGACTCGTGAAAACCTTCGGGTTCACACGGATAAGAAAAGGCATAGGTTCAACCCGTCAGGGTATCGTGGAAACATATACCACAAGCTTCAATAGTAAATTATACAAGCTCGAAAGTAGAGCATGGTTGACAAAAGCAGAGGATACAATTTACCAAAGGCATTATGTATCCGAGGAAAGGCTCACAAGCTTATTGAATATGAAGGACGTTGTTCGGACAAATTTCCGACAAAGGGTCTGATGGTCCACAAAGGATCTGATGTGAGTATCGGTACTCAAACAGAGGAAGAAAGAATGCAAGGAGATCAGAATATAGAAACAACTGACTAACTCAAAGCTCAAATGCAAAGGAATTATGAATTCCAAGACAAGGGTTCAGAAGCAAACCTCTGATTAGGGAAGGATAAGTAGAATAGCCTTAGGGGTACAATCGATGGCAATTTGATTGGACAAGATCCAACTCATGTTTAAAATGACGTCTGAGCCGGAGATAATTTATAAGGACTAATGCGTGCATTCACAGACAATAATTCATTAGGCTCAAAATGGCAAGGACAAGGGATGTCAAACGAAGGCTACTAGGCATATGGAATTAAACATAATGCAAGCAGGCAAGAATTTCAAGAGCAAAAGTCTATTGAGGATTTTCGAAGACCGAATAGCATTCAAAGAATTTGGTGAAACACATGATCAGCTGGGGATGAACGAATCCTGATAAGTGTGAGGGATTATCCGTAGGGTATTTCCTGTGGCAAAGAGCTGCAAAGTGGTGAGCACAAAGGATTCTTGAATTATCGAAGAAATTTTTAGGGTATCAAGTAATAACAGGGGCAACTGGGAACAAAGGTAAGAACGACAAGTGTAAGCAATTATCCATAAGGATTTAGATGGACGGGAATAGCAAAAGTGGTGGGACCAGGTCTCGAGAGAATAACGGAGAGTATCATCGGAATCTTCTGGTGAAGCAGGCCATCATCTAGGAATGAAGGGGCTCTCCGGGAGAAAGTATTTACGAGAACCTAGAGTTAGAGTTAGCAAAATCATTTAACCCGAATAGAAGAGAGATCAGAGTCCCAGAGTATAGACGAGAATAAAAGATCCTAATACCACCCATTACGACGTGGGCCCATGGGCCGCACAGCCGTTAGTAAAATAGTTTTCATTGACTAGACTCAACTTCGGCCAAAGAGTGTGGAAGGGGGATTCCTACAGGCAGTTTGGCTCTGATACCAACTTGTGACGCCCCGATTCAATCGTACACTAATCATACACGCAAACGTGTACGATCAAGATCAGGGACTCACGGGAAGATATCACAACACAACTCTACAAATAAAATAAGTCATACAAGCATCATATAACAAGCCAGGGGCCTCGAGGGCTCGAATACAAGAGCTCGATCATAGACGAGTCAGCGGAAGCAACAATATCTGAGTACAGACATAAGTTAAACAAGTTTTCCTTAAGAAGGCTAGCACAAACTGGGATACAGATCGAAAGAGGCGCAGGCCTCCTGCCTGGGATCCTCCTAAACTACTCCTGGTCGTCGGCAGCGGGCTGCACGTAGTAGTAGGCACCTCCAGCGTAGTAGGAGTCGTCGTCCATGGTGGCGTCTGGCTCCTGGGCTCCATCGTCTAGTCGCAGCAATCGGGTATAGGAAGGGGGAAAAGAGGAAGCAAAGCAACCGTGGCGTACTCATCCAAAGTACTCGCAAGCAAAGAGCTACACTACATATGTATGCATTGGTATCAAATGGCAAAGGGGTAAGATATGTGGGCTGAACTGCAGAATGCCGGAATAAGAGAGGGATAGCTATTCCTATTGAAGACTACGCTTCTGGCCACCTCCATCTTGTAGCAGAAGAAGAGAGTAGATGGTAAGTTCACCAAGTATCATCGCATAGCATAATCCTAACCGATGATCCTCCCCTCGTCGCCCTGTGAGAGAGCGATCACCGGTTGTATCTGGCACTTGGAAGGGTGTGTTTTATTAAGTATCCGGTTCTAGTTGTCATAAGGTCAAGGTACAACTCCAAGTCGTCCTATTACCGAAGATCATGGCTATTCGAATAGATTAACTTCCCTCCAGGGGTGCACCACATTTCCCAACACGCTCAATCCCCTTTATCTGGAAACACTTTCCTGGGTCATGCCCGGCCTCGGAACACGTCGCAGCCCTACCTAGGCACAACAGAGAGGTCAGCACGCCGGTCTAAATCCTATGGCGCAGGGGTCCGGACCCATCGCCCATTGCACACCTGCACGTTGCGCACGCGGCCGGAAGCAGAATTAGCCCCCTTAATACAAGAGCATGCTTACGGTCCAATCCAGCGAGCGCCGCTCAGTCGCTGACGTCACGAAGGCTTCGGCTGGTACCACGACGTCGAATGCTCATAACTGTCCCCGCGTAGATGGTTAGTGTGTATAGGTCAGTGGCCAGACTCAGATCAAATACCAAGAACTCGTTAAACATGTTATTTTAAAGTAACCGCGGATGCCGACCAGGGCCAGGCCCACCTCTATCCTAGGTGTTCTCAACCTGCCCTGTTGCTCCGCCTCAAAGTAATAGTCGGGGGCTGTCGGGAACTCAGGCCCACCACTACCTGGATGGAGCCACCTGCCCCTTCAGTCCCCATCTCCGAATAATATCATCAGTAATGTAACAGTATAAAGTATATAGCATATGTCCGTGATCACCTCCCGAGTGATCACGGCCCAGTAGTATAGCATGGCAGACGGACAAGAGTGTAGGGCCATTGATGGAACACTAGCATCATATACTAAGCATTTAGGATTGCAGGTAAAGGTAACAAGAGTAGTAGCAAGGACAGGCTATGCATCAGGATAGGATAACGGAAAGCAGTAACATGCTACACTACTCTAATGCAAGCAGTAGAGAGAAGAATAGGCGGTATCTGGTGATCAAAGGGGGGGCTTGCCTGGTTGCTCTGGCAAGAGAGAGGGGCCGTCAACACCGTAGTCGATCGGGGCACCAGCAGCGGCGTCAGTCTCGTAGTCTACCGGAGAGAAGAGGGGGAAGAAACAATGAATACAATGCAAACAGATGCACAACGATGCATGACATGACAAGAAGCGGTCTGGGGTGCCCAACGCGTATGGGTGAACGGTGAAAGGGGAAAACATCCGGGAAAATATCTCCGGTGTTTCGCGTTTTCGGATAGATGAATCGGAGGGGGAAAGTTGCGTGTTCACTATGCTAGGGATGTGTGGCGGACGAATGGGCTGCGTATTCGGATTCGTCTCGTCGTTCTGAGCAACTTTCATGTATAAAACTTTTTCATTTGATTTACGGATTATTTTATATGAATTTCTAAAGCTTTAATAATATTCTAGAATTTTTTGAATTGTTTTAAATTTGAAAGTTAATTTCTAAAGTGCAGTCAACCCAGTCAACTTTTGACTAGTCAAAAGGGATAGCATGGCCCACATGTCATGGTCATAGGTGTAGATTACTTAGGCTAAATTAATTTAAACTAGGGGCCACATGTCATTTACTCTACAGACTAAACTAGTAGTACTAAATGAGTGCTACTAAACTAGTCCTAATTGGTCCTAATTAGACCTAGTCTAATTAAACAAGGCCGGCCACTTGCAGTGGCCTAACCACGGCTGTGCTCAAGGAGCACGAGCTCCATGGCCAGCTAGGAGCTGTAGGCGGCCGCAACGCAGCACAAGAGCAACAGCCGTAGCTTAGAAGCATAGAGCAGCGGCAGCACGGCGGTCTCGTGGCAGCAAGTAGAGCAATAGCAAGGACTAGAGCATCAGCAGCAGGGCAGCACACAGCAGTAGCTAGGAGAACAACAGCAGCTAGTGGCCAAGCAGCGGCAAGAGCAATCGCGACAGCACACAGAGAGCAGCGGCTGCGGGCGCGGCACGTTGGGGCTCGGCGCGCGAGCTGGGGCACGGTGGGAGCAGGCCGCCGCCGGCGGTGGGCGGAAGGCTAGGTCGGGGCGGTAGCGGGGCGCGGTCGGCGAGACTACATGCGACGATGGTCGGCACGCATAAGCTTGGGCTCGAGCACAAAACGATGCAGAGGTGCGGGCGGGGCTCACAGTGAGGTCAACGTGAGCTCGGGGAAGCATATGCGGGCCGAAGTAGTGCAGATCGATGGTGGCGTGCGCCGAAGCCCGAGGTGGACGATGTAGTCGATCCGGTCGACGTAGAACTCCCTGGCTCCGACTGCTTGGTGCAGAAGATGAGGTCGTAGCAGACGCGGCCCGTGGACAACCCGGGGACGCAGGGGGACGCCGGTGGCCATGGTGGAACCGACGGTGCGACGGCGACGGAGGACCTCCGGAAGGTGGGGAGCGATCGATGGATGTGAGGAGAGGGGCGAGCGAGGGAGGAAAATATCTCGGGGGGGTCGCCCGAGAGGTCGCGGTGGCAACCTTATCCTCCCGCAGTGCTGTAGTGCGCGGTGTCGAGCGCTTGCGGCCATGGTGCCTCGGCCTCCTCTTGTAGTGAGAGGAGGACCAAAAGGCTGGGGTGCATGGGTTGGGCTGCACTGTAGTTTAATTAGGCCTAGTAGCACAGTAGGCTTTAGTTTTGTTTTCTTTTATTTTTTATTGCTCCTGTTTTGCAGTTCATTTCTGTACCAAATGAATTTTGTTGAACGTGATACCTGCCACAAAAATGTTTGGCAATGTTATGGACTACCCCAAAAAGTTTGGGGGCTATTAGAATTTGTTTGCGTTTTGTTTTAATCGAAAATGACTTAAAGGGGGTTGTGTTGGTACTGTTTCTTATCCAGAGGCATTTTTTATATTTGAAAAATGTTAACTCCTACATTATAATTAGCTAGTGAATATTTTCAACTCAGCGAACATTTTTGTTTTTCCACTTGAAGAAATAATAATTTGACTTTATTTTAAAGTTGAATTTGAATTCGGTTTGGATCAAAGTGAGATTTTAGATAATTAATTGTGATGGCGTGGCACCATTAGTGTGTGGTTACTGTAGCTTAACTACCGGGTGGTTACATCTGGCTGTAGACTCTACGGCGCGGAGCGCGGGTGCTCGGGACTCCTGGATAGTGGCTCCGGCAGAGGGAGGGCACTTAGGGAAGCCCCAGATGAGGCCCCGATGGCTCGGGCGGTGACTGGCTGGGTGTGCAAATGAGGAGGTAGGTGGTTGGATGGATCGGAGATCCCGATGTAGTGGTGAGTGGTGGCGGCGGCGGGTGCAGGGGATGGATGGACAAACTCCTCGGGATTAGGGTATCGGTCTGCTTAAAATAGGTGGGGATACTAGATGCGGCGATTTGGTACCTTCGATCAAAAATCGGCCAGTCCGAACCAATAGCTAGGGGAGTCTAACAAAAGAACCGAAGAATATTAGGATGTTTGAGGCATGATCTGGATCCAACGTGATGACTGAGCGGTCAGGTTCGGGCAGTTCTCGAACGCGCAGTGCAAGGGGGTGTGAAGACCTGGAGCAGAGAGGTTAGGTGGTCAACAAGAGGGAAACGAGAAACCCGGTTGATCTCGGAACGATCAATAAAGACAAACGGAAGCGCACTACCACAAATGCAAGTTTGGAAAAAATGCGGCAACAAGGGTCGATGCAATCGAATGATGCGATGAGAAAGCAACAAGCTCATCCAATCAAACACAACCGCGAACAACG
>NC_053026.1:22054403-22128890 GCF_003073215.2 Triticum urartu
TTTCAAAACCCAGGCCCCCCCCCCCCCCGTTCCTTTGGTCGACAGATAATATCCCATTTGGCCAGTCGGTATTTTCTCTTAAGTTCATCACTCTGTCAAAAAAATCTGTATTGTAATCATGGTTGTTCTTCACTGAATAATTTCAACTTAATTCTGCGATCACAGTGCTTTAGTTTTTCTGTTGCATGATGGGTGTTGGTCATCTGGATGGACTAAATCAATGGACTTTCCTGCAAAACTTTAAGTTGATAATCTTTTATTCTCTGATGCATTCCTCCCTTACTTTCTGAAGAGTGCTGTGCGCATGATGATTTGTAGAGCTGCATTTGGTCCATAGTGTTCAGAGATTTTTTTCTAGCTTCAAATATAAGACGTTTGTGTTTGGTTACAGAGGTAGTATTTGCGTTTGGTCTTTGTCCTTGACTGCGCCATTCTCCTTTGGATTGTGTTGGTATGCATTTGTCATTTCAGTGCAGCCTATGTACACTGTCTGTGTTCTCCCCTCTCGCGCTGCACTCTAATCAGCCTACTTCTTACACTACTGTATGTCCTAAATTTTCTGCTTGTTCATGGTACTTGGATGAAATTTTCCTCTTACAATTTGCAGAAAAAATATTAAGTGTCGAGTGCTTTCAGTCGATTCGGTTTTACCGAAAAAGGCTTTCGCCCCGCTTTATATATAAAGCACCAAACCATAAGCATCCAGTATAACCACATGCCACGCCACCGCAACACACACACACAGGACAAGATACATAGACGCTGAGCGCAGCAACACCACTCCTAGCACTACCGCCCCGAAGAGATGAAGCTGCATATGACGAACCATGCGCTCCAAGGCGGCGCCTTCAGGAAGGATACGACGCCGGAGCGCCGCCACCGCCCGATCCAAGGATCAGAGTTTCCCCCGGAGCCGCATGACGGGCAATGAGAGCCGCGGCGACGCCTTCAAGAAGGGAACGATCTTCGCCGCCGCCAGTCCGTCCGAAGATAAAGCAGGTTTTCACCTCGGCCAACATTCACCGCCACCGAACGCCACACCCCGGCAACCACGCTACCCACACGACCATGGTGTCCAGGCAGCACCAATGCACGGGCTTTGCCCAAGAGCACCACGCAACCACCACCAAGGCCGCCGCCCCAGCATCCAAGACCTTGACACCACCTCACCCGAGACCCGCCGCACCCCAACGAAAAAGACGAGCGGAAAGGTCCCACCTTTCGCGCCCTTGGGCAACCCCCAGCGTCGAGACCCAATAGGTCGGCCAGAACTGGCATCCACCAACCCATCCTGCTGCCCCAAGCGCGAGACAAGCTCGGTCCTGCAGCAACGAGAGGGGGACGAGGTCAGTCCTGCTGCACCATGCGCGAGACGAGCTCGGTCCTGCTGCATCATGCGCGAGACGAGCTCTGTCCTGCGGCATCGGGCGCGAGACAAGCGGTGGACCGCAACTGGGAGAGGACCAGCCCTTTGATGGAAGAAGCGCCCGGGCGACGAGGAGACGGGGTGAAGGTCGAGACGGCCTGAACACAGACAAACCGACGCCGGAGAAGCCGGCCGTTGCCGCGGGCAGATCCATCGAGCCACCATGAAGCCGCCACGACACCGGTAGGCCACCACCGAGGCCTACCCATGCCGCCGCCCACGGCCGGAGCAGCAGCCACACCCGGCCGCTGCCCTACCCGCGTCGCCCGGCGAGCACCAAATGCCGGAGCCGCCGGGCACGCACCACCGGAGCCAGGTGCCACCGGTCAGCCCCTGAAGCCAGATCCGGCAAGAGACCGGTCGCGCGCCCCCTCCCGAGACGGGAGCACCGCAGCCGCCCCGCCACGCGCAGAACAAGGATCACCGGAGCGCCGCCACCAGCAGGCCACCCCGCCGCCCCGCGAAACCGCCGCCGCACCGCTGAATCCCGCGGACGTCCAGCGCCGTCGCTCGAAGGGGCCGCCCCGCGCCGGCGCCCACAAGCAGACGGGGGAGGAGGGCCCCGCCGCCGCCGCGCCCCCCGGGCTTTGCCCGACGGAGCTCGCCAACGACGGCGGGGGGAGGGGAGGGAGGCGGGGCCGAGAGCCGCGGCCACAGGAGGCACCCCGGGCGCGCGCAGGCGCGCTGCGGGAGGGGAGGAGAGAGGGGGGAGGGGGAGAGGAGCGGGGCGGGCGCGCCCGGCGGCCGGCGGCGGCGGGGAAGCTAGGTTGGCGGCCGCGGCGGGGATGGAAACCTAGCGGAGCGGGGGCAACTCCCCAACGATTTGGTTTTCTCTAGTAACTAAGTTCTTGTGTGTTCCAGTGGGTGCTCAACTCCAACTGGAAGCTCACCGTGTCCGAGGACAATCTCGTGCCACTCGGACGCAGTGGTAGGCCACCAGACAATCGGCCATGGATGCTCTGGTCCCTGGCCAGTCGGAAAGGAGGCTTGCACCTGAAATATAGCCCAAATTAATGCCGACCATCATCATGGCCTGCATGAGTTGGGCGACGACGGCCATCGCGGAACGCATGATTTCTTCCGCAAAAGGCAAAGAAAAAGGCAAGCCTATGGCCTAGGTGTAGTGTTCGGAGCCTCCAAATCAAACATAGGTTACTTGCCCATCTTTTTGATGGTTTTTTGTGCATGCTTCTAAATTCTACTCCCTCCGTTTTCAAATATTTGTCTTTCTAGAGATTTCAACAAATGACTACATACGAAGTAAAATGAGTGAATCTACACTCTAAAATATGACTACATACATCTGTATGTTGTAACCATTTAAAATGTTTAGAAAGACAAGTATTTGGGAACAGAGGAAGTATATCAAGGGCGATGATACTGGGTGCACTGCACTTGCGTGGGAGTTGAGTTACACATCTTTACGAAAAAGAAAGAACATGATGTCCAAAAAATACTAGCATTATTTAACATATATAGCTGAAGCTGGAGTGCTGATATTATCTGACACAGCTGCAACCCCAATATGTTTAGCATTTATCTCTTCAAGTGCAGTTGCCTTGCCAGCTTTTCTCTCTTCCTGCATCTGCTTGGCAAACATATGTGAGAACCCGGAATTAGCTTCCAGATCCTCCTGTGTATATTTGTCAACCCCAGGATCATTGTTGACAACACAGTGAAATGATATCATTGCACAATACATTAAAGTATTACAAGTAATATATATTGTCACAAGACATACCTAGCGAAATGTCTCATGACATTTACTTCTATGAGAACCCGGAATTAGCTTCCAGATCCTCCTGTGTATATTTGTCAACCCCAGGACCATTGTTGACAACACAGTGAAATGATATCATTGCACAATACATTAAAGTATTACAAGTAATATATATTGTCACAAGACATACCTAGCGAAATGTCTCATGACATTTACTTCTATGAGAACCCGGAATTAGCTTCCAGATCCTCCTGTGTATATTTGTCAACCCCAGGACCATTGTTGACAACACAGTGAAATGATATCATTGCACAATACATTAAAGTATTACAAGTAATATATATTGTCACAAGACATACCTAGCGAAATGTCTCATGACATTTACTTCTATGAGAACCCGGAATTAGCTTCCAGATCCTCCTGTGTATATTTGTCAACCCCAGGACCATTGTTGACAACACAGTGAAATGATATCATTGCACAATACATTAAAGTATTACAAGTAATATATATTGTCACAAGACATACCTAGCGAAATGTCTCATGACATTTATTACATTTAGAAAAACAGCGGAAAGTACAATGCATAGCGACTTCATCTCAGCCACAGGCAGTCGATGTAGTCCACGTGACCTCACTTCTACAGATCGCCATAGTAGTCGTAGTCATCATGTTCGTCTCCAGGTAACTCTGTTGTCAACAAAATTATTGCCATGAGTACATTACGTACTCAACATGCCTGCCACGGGGAAGGACCTAATAGCTACATGTGGCTTCAAAGGAAGGCTGTATAGCTCATTTGCATAAAGCTAATTTTGTTTGACAAATAAAGCAATTGGATAAAAGCAGTTTTGATAAGAATGTGTTTTATCTCCAGAATAACTTTCATCAAAGTGAGGATCCTCGATCAACTCACATTCTTCATAGGTTCCAAGAATAGCGTAAAGAGGGAATAAGAAAAACAGGTCCTGTATGTCAAGAAAGATTCATGCGCTGTCCTTGACCGTGGACACGGCTATTCGAATAGTTTTACACTCTGCAGAGGTTGTACACTTTACCCACACGACACAATCCCGACTTGTTGCCACTAGCCGTCGCTAGCGTAGTACACCATCTGGTATACCGGCAGGGAGATTGTGATGAGGTCTTTGGACTAGATCCCCCAAAGATGTGACATGCCCACCGGGTCTGGCACATGGAACTGAGAGTACGTCCTCAAACCGGCCCCCCCATCTATGCCAAGGATACTCCCCGTAGGGCAGCTATCCCATCTGCGGTACGGCGACATCGACACTAAGGCTGACTAGCTTACTTGACCAAGCCAGTGCCCATATAGCATGTGGCTGTACTGTTATCACAATCTTCAAATCCAAGACTTATTAGGCCTTAAGCGGCACGGACGACTGATTGCCCCCTTCAACTCGTGAAGGGCAGCCAATCGCGCCTTCAATCACTACAAGAAATATGTCAACTTATGACCACCACTATTGGTCACTGAAAGGTCACAAATTTCCATTTATGACCTTTTTGTGACCAAAAACATAAGGTCAAAAGCTGGGCGTCGTAAACTGACTATAGCGACCTTTCTTCTGGAATGGTCGCAAACGTTTATGACCAAAATATGTCCACTGTGGCGTTTTGGTCACTAGCAACCTCCGCAGGCCACGTAGGCATCCAGCGTGGCAAGCTGATGTGGCACAAGATTCAGCCCGGTCCAATTCGGTTTTCTACATGGGCCTGGCCCATTAATTCAGCCTATTAGTGTTTTTTTCTCATATTAATTTTGGCTAGGTAGATGGGCCAAGCCCAGCAATTAAGCCTTCTCATTTTTGGGCCGTGGCCTTTTCGGCTAGACAGTTTTATTTTTCTTTTTTCAAAAAATTCCTCTAGTTAGATGGGTCCCAATGGTCAAGTTCTAGTAAGTGGGCCCCTTTTGTCAATGCCTTTTTCTTCTGATTTCGATTTGATAGTAAATAAATAATCGATATTTAAATCAGCACATACATAAAACATAAGAAATACTTCAAGTAACAGCAACCAGAATCAATCTGTATACAATGCCAATCAATGTTACAATCTCTACAAATATTGGGATCCTGCTCCAGGTACAAATTCTACTAGTGTAATAACACATATACAAGTAGAATCACTGTTAAACATATGCAGTGACAATCGGCACAAACTGGGTCCCTGCTCCAATCATATTAAACATATGCACGACTCAATGGGCGACCATACTTGACTAGGCCATGACCTTCATTACACTGGACTAATAGAATGACAATATGAACTATCAGCATGCCTTCCACGGTTGCCCTGTTACATGAACCAGAAGAGAAGAATCAAAAAATTTGGGGCCAATATATTATGAACAAACCAATCAAAAAACAAACAAGTTCTTTAGAATGATAAGACAAATTCAGCTAGTACAATGCTTTCATTCTCCAGCAAGTTAAAATGAGATAATCATTCATAAAAGAAAGGTGACAAAAGAAAATAGAGCATTTTACTCATAGCATGCAAAGTATCAATATTCTGATAAACATATACAAGTGTAAATGTCAACTATCTTACACCCAAATGAATGACTGCTTGTGGAAGAAATATGTTAAACCAGGTTAGTTGTAACGGAGAGGGGCTGACTTACATTGGCCGTAGTGGTCGATTGTGGCCTGAAGAAATCTGTTGTAGTCGTCTGGGTCTGCGACGTCCCTGAGGAGAATGATCACATCCGGCGCGCCAAGCTCAAAGGAGCGGTCGGCGACCTACCACAGGCTCCACTCCCTCCTTGCTACCAGGGCAAGGCATCCCCCCTTGGCAGCGTACTGGTAAGCCAGCTACTGCATGCAGAAGAGAAGATCCCAAGTTGTTTGGAGTTAACAACGAAAGTACTGTATAATGTTTAGAACATGTATATTCAATATGACAAGTAGAAAAGCAGAGTTCTAGCAGAGTAGCATAAGAAGTAGAGGAATGCCAATTCTGTAACAAGAGGAAACGGAGTTGTCCTGTGCAACAATAGGAATTCTGATTCTGTAACAAGAGGTAGAATTAGCATCACTAGCTCTGTTGTTGTTGTTTGCATATTACTTAAGTAGTTGTCTGCCTAAGCAAATAGAGAGGTATATGTAGCAAGAACACACAATGTGATGACAATATGAGTGCACTATAACTCTGGAAGTAAAAAGAACATAAATTCATTTGGGCTGATTTGGACACAGCCAAGAAAAACTTCTTACAAATAAATTCATGGAAGCGTATCATCCTTTTAGTCCCTCACCCATATCTCCTAGTAGTATTACATAATGCCTAGTGAGTGATCTAGCAATGTACGGTACAAGAGAGTATATATGTGTACGGATTCCTGCAGCCAGCTTCTATCAGTAACATGCATGTATATATTGAAGTAAACGTAACAGAGAGTATCTTTGGAAGCATTCAAAATATATTCAATGTTGGAGCTGCATCTTACAACTCAAGGAGCCACATGAAATCCATGGAAGGACCTTACTGTGAAAATTCACTTGTATAGTCCTGCCTCATGTGCATAATGCCGTTGCAAACAATTTAGATAGTGTATGTATATATATAGATAGAAAGAAGCGCTTGATCAACAAGCTGCTGTAATAGTGTGTGTATATATATATAGTGTATATATATAGATAGATAGTGCACCAATAATTTTTTAGAAGGTAACTGAACTTCTGTGCACACATTTAGATAGAAAGAAGCGCTTGATCAACAAGCTGTTGTAATAGTGTAGATATAGAAATGCTAACAACATGAATGTTCCATCAGGCCATGATCAACTACTCCAAACCATTACATGCTTTGCAAGAAAATAATAGAAAAAGTAATCAGCAGATGACACAATGAACAAGTGAAGGCTTTAAATATCTCCCTGTCAAAGATTCAAGTCGATGAAGACATGCAGTACAAGGAGGAGCAGCCTTGCATCATCGTTTGCTCAGATCGACACTGGAAAGTGTGCTGCTATACCATGATCAGAACCCGCACGACACAACCTCTCTGTCCCCCACCTCAACTCGCCCATGCTGCTACTGCAGTTGGATGTAAGTGTGTAAATACAACATACTTTGCATTATGTATCTAGACTATAGCATCTTGCAGCTAGCAGTACATGAATTCAACTCAATAGTATAATAAACATCCGCTGGAAGTTGTCAGCCCAAACATGTCTTAGTTTTTTCAGAGAAAATAGGCAGGAATTAAGACCCAAATGTGCATGTATAACCAAAACCTATAACAACCAGAAGCTATCAGAATAAATCATAGAGGCTGGCCGAACTAATTGGCGCACTCAAACGATACAAGAGAGCGGCCCGGTGAACAACTAAGCAAGCATACACAACAAGTAAAACTACATCACCAAGGCAAGTCATGCACAAATTGTTGACAGTAAGATGCTGGGACATGTTAATTTAGTGTTCAGCAGCATCGTCAAGCCACATTAACTCTGTGAAACAATACAAATCAATGGTGATGTTGAATCACGTACAATAAATGTCCAAATCAGACTATGAAATATCTGTGACAACAGACAAATGATCACCGCATGGTCATATCAAATCAACTGCAGCCTAGCTATAACTATCAGGCACACCAAGAAAAATTTGCACAGAAACTATCAACAAAGATGCAGCAAGGAATGGAGGAATGGATGGTCACCGTTACTGAAGTTGATGCTTCAGGAGCCCGCCGGCGTGGTGGTTCAGGTGGTCGAGGAAGAAGAGGAGCATTACTGCATAATCATCATGAAACATAGCTGGACACTTCACCTGTGTTAAGAACCAAGCAAATGGTAGTATAAGCACACGATGCACAAGTATATTAAACGGAGCAGAAAACTGCGTGTGCTGTGTTTAATCCCTCGACATGAACATTTCAGCTTCAGTTGGGTTTTACTACAATATGTCATCTGAAGAAAAAGGGGACATGTTTTTGTTCCATTATTTCGTTCACTAGATTAGTGTTCACCATTGATTTGTAAATCTAGTCCATTTGAGCACTGTGAAGACAGAGCAATCCAAACTGCTATTACTAATTAATTCTAATCTCAGAGAACAAGATACCACGAGATGAATGATGGCACTCAAATTCTAATCTCACATAGATAAAATCCATTGCCATAGTAAATAAGTAACATTACATCTTCACTTGGGTATATATAGTAAGTCAAGTTCGTTCTTATAAGCAAGTGTTCACGGGTTACCCTTAACATGGTTGTTTAACTTATACTTAAATGTGAACAAATAGTACATATCAGAATCATGGATTTGATTTAAAGTGTCAGCTATGGATAAAATCATGCACAGTCCAATATAACCAAAACAACTACAACCAGAGTAGGACGTTGACGTACCTGAAAAGCCCGACGACCTTCGGCAGAAATCAACAGGACCAACGGACGGATCCAGGGTTGTTGCAGCTCCTCCGTGTGGGCGCTCAGGAGGAAGTGACCTTCGTCGGTGAGCTGCAGCTGCGTGGGGAAGGGAGTCAAGCACGCATCAGCATCATGGTTGGATCAAATGAAATCAATCCAAGAGGATAGGGGAAGATGGGCACCTTGAATGGAAGATGCACACCTCCATGGGCAGGAAGAAGCAGATCACCACCAGTGGTGGTGAGCTCCATGGCATGGCGCAGCAGATGACAGGCTCCTTGGACATCGCTCGTCTCGTACCCCTCCGGGTCGTGGGGTGTAGGCCGCCTCCGAGGTGTAGGACGGGCGGGCGGGCGGCGAGGTTGGTCGAGGACGAGGGGGGCGAGGGGAGAGTAAGGGCGGCGGTGAAGGTGGGTGGCGGCGAGGATCTGAGGGGTGGGTGGTGGCGACGAGGGGGACGAGGGGGTTCTGCATCGGGGGCGAGGATCTGAGGGGTGCGTGGCAGCGAAGAGGGGACGGGTGGGTTCTGCATCGAGGTGGGGAGGGGAGATGTGGTGGAGGTGGGTGGCGGCGAGGGCAGAGGTGGGTGGCAGCGAGGGGAGGGGTGGGTGGCGGCGAGGGATCTGGATCGGGGAGGGTGACGGGAGGGGCTGCTACCAGCCTGGGCAGCGGGAGGGGCTGCTGCTGCCTGCCCCCGAGACGCGGCGGGGAGGGCAGCTGCTGCGTCGCCGGGATCTCGCCGGACGTTGGTGTGCTGGTCACGGGGATCGGCGGCTGGAGGTGGCGGCGGCAAGGGAGGAAGCTAGGGTTCGCGCAAGAGAGAGGGGTTGGGTGGGGTTCGAGCTTGAGGGGAGAGGGGCGGGGTTCGCTCAGGAGAGAGGGGTTGGGTGGGGTTCGCGGTGGTGGGATGGATGGACGGAAGGATGGACAGATGGATGGATGTATGGATGGACGGATGTTCTCCATGTCAGCGATCCATGCCACAACTGACTCCACCAATCAGGATTAAGCCTACATAATTTGGTTTTTTTTCTTTTGTTTCTCTTATATTTTTTACCCTCTTATTTCGGGTAACATTCAACATATTACCTTCTTATAGTTTGTTAAAATTAACCAATAATGTGCACATGTGTGTATCTTGGGATGACAAACAATGTTGATTTGGAGGTTTTCTTCTTCATTGCGCAAAAAAAATCATTTCCATTTTCCGAGTGCCCAAAATGAGTTTTTTTGTGAAGGACCTACCAAATAATTGTTGCAAAATTAGACCAAATTATTTTTCTAAAATACTAGGTCATATTTAATGCACAATTGATGAGATGGTTGAGCGTCAAAAGTTTTAATCCACCTTTGGTGAAAAAGACAAATTTTCGCCGATTCAGTTGGAAGCGGGTCAAATTTGAACTGTAGCTACCTCATAGTTTTCTCTTTATTTTTTCCAAAAATCATTTCTAGGTAGATAAGTATCTATTTAATCAGAGAAACACCAAAAAAATTCCAAGATTCAACCACTAGCTAGGAATGGTTATTCCCGCCGTTTTGACCGCATTTTGAAACGAGCATAAAAAATTCAAAAAAAATCAAAAAATTGGGAAACCTTCGCATTTTGTCATTATATGTGGCCAAGTTCCCAGGAAAAATAAAAAACTTGTAATACAACAATTATTTTAAAAAAGTGTTCTCAGAAACGAGCTATCACGTGTGGAGATCAATGGCTTTCAAGCCAAATGATCAATCTTATGGCCACATTCATGGCATAGTTTGTTCAAATGATCTAATATTGTGCACAAGGGAGCATATTGGAATGGCAAACAATGTTGCCTAAGGAAGTTTTCATTTTCGTTGGACGAAAAAACCATTTTCCATTTTTCGAGTGCCCAAAAGGAGGTTTTTTTGTGAATGAACTACCAAATAATTATTGCAAAATTGGACCAAATCAATTTTATAAAATACTAGGACATATTTAATGCACAATTGACAAAATGGTTGGGTGTAAAAAGTTTTGATCCACCTCTCGTGAAAAAGACAAATTTCAGCCGATTCAGTTGGAAGCGGGTCAAATTTAAACTGTAGCTGCCTTGTAGTTTGCTATTTATTTTTTCCAAAAATCATTTTTAGGTACATAAGTATCTATTTAATCAGAGAAACACCAAAAAAAATCCAAGATTCAACCACTAGCTAGGAACGGTCATTCCCGTCGTTTTGACCGCATTTTGAAACGGGCATAAAAAATTCAAAAAAATCAAAAAATTGGGAAACCTTCGCATTATGTCATTATATGTGGCCAAGTTCCCAGGAAAAATAACAAACTTGTAATACGGCAATTATTTTAAAAAAAGTGTTCTCAGAAACGAGCTATCACGTGTGGAGATCAATGGCTTTCAAGCCAAATGATCAATCTTATGGCCACATTCATGGCATAGTTTGTTCAAATGATCTAATATTGTGCACAAGGGTGCATATTGGAATAGCAAACAATGTTGCCTAAGAAGTTTTCATTTTCGTTGGACGAAAAAACCATTTTCCATTTTTCGAGTGCCCGAAAGGAGGGTTTTTTGTGAAGGAACTACCAAATAATTGTTGCAAAATTGGACCAAATCATTTTTATAAAATACTAGGCCATATTTAATGCACAATTGACAAAATGGTTGGGTGAAATTTTTTTGATCCACCTCTCGTGAAAAAGACAAATTTCCGCCGATTCAGTTGGAAGCGGGTCAAATTTAAACTGTAGCTGCCTTGTAGTTTGCTATTTATTTTTTCCAAAAATCATTTCTAGTTACATAAGGACCTATTTAAGCATAAATACATGGTTTGGTGGCGATACGTCGAGGTTTGGGCGGTGGCCGAGGGCCCCAACTCTAGAGCGCGTAAACCCGCATGCCCGTCGCGTGGTCACCGTGTGACCGTAATGTTGCCATGTGTTCTGGGCGGCCTAGGCATGTCTAGTGGGTTGGGCACTCCCCAGGTTGGTGTTAGGAAGAAAATTACAACATAATATTCTCACGAGGAGACCGATCGATGCTCAAACATGAATTAGCAGCCAAGTGTTTGATTAGCGGTATGGGAAATGCACATGGCCGATGGGCGTGAGTTTTGGCTGAGGATGATCATCTACTAAGGAGAATGTCTTGACAAATTTTTAGCTCAAAAGGAGGATCCTAGGTGGTACTTGCTTTGCAAAGTACCACGCTAGACAAAAATATGAATGTTGAAGCTGGGCCCAAAATAATGAATGGATTGAGCTGAAATTTTGTGGAGGATGGTTATTTGGGCATAGCAAAGCACTGTAGAAAATTGATACCATTTGGACATGCCAAAGTAGTACTTCCTTCACAATGCTCTTCTATGGACAGAAACTTGAGAAAACTAGTGAGAGAGATTGGATGAATGAAATGAGCTCAAAATTGGTGTAGGTAAGTTACTTAGGTATGGTCATGCGCTGGTAAATTTTCAGATCATTCGGGTAAGCCTAGCTAGTACTTACTTCACAAAGCTTCTCTCAAGGTAGAAACTTTGGAAATTTCCCGAGAACGATTTACTAGGAAAATTGAGCTGAATATTATCATGTGGCAATGATTTGGGTATGGAAGAATGCCCAAAAAGTTTGAGGATAATAGGAGGGGTCTATATAACACTTGCTTTGCAATGTGCCAATTTGGCCATAAAATATAAATTGAACCTGGGCTCACATAGATGATTTGACTGAGCTGCAATTTGGAGGAGGGTGATAATTTGGGCATATGAAGAAACTGTATAAATTTCATGTCATTTAGAGATATAAAAAAGGTACTTCCTTCACAATGCTTCTAGGTGGACAAAAATTTGGAAATTTGCCGAGGAAGATTTGCTAGGAAAATGGAGCTGAATTTTGTCATGCGGTAATGATTTGGATAGGAAAGAGTGCCCAAACATTCCTAGGGCAATCAAGAATATATAAATAGCACTTCCTTCATAAAGTGTTGTTGTGAACATAATAGGAAAATGAATATTGTTGAATTAGTTTTGAACTAGGCAAGGAAGGATTTTTACATATTTGATGAATATATGATCCAAAGAATTTATGAGATTTTTTTGGGAATTTTGGGAATGATAGAAATATAGGTTGCTTCACAACCTAGGGCAAAAACTGCCACATGGGCATGACACATAGGCAAAACTGATGAGATGGCGCCTAGTCATCACAACCCACTACAATCTACAAGGCTATGACCATCTATATTGGTCATGATCAGCTAGAAATAAGGCAGCGGACTAGCACTGTTTGCTTTGTGACCATTTCGTGTAAGGAAATTACGACCTTTCTGACCAAAATGGTCGCAATGGTTTAGGGTTTGGAGCCCCCTGAACAGCTTTTGACCAATTGGTCTAAAATGGTCATAAATTTATGACCAATTCTTCGAGGGTCACTGACAGAAGGTCATAAGTTGACATATTTCTTGTAGTGAATCCTTGATTCAGCTGTCGCCCGCGCCAGTATTCAGATGGTAAGTTTCACCCAGAGTAGAAGAGGATAGAGAAGGTCAACAAGGCCAACTTGCCTAGCTCAGCGAGCTTAAGAAATAAGTTTCAAGTGTCAATGACTAAAAGGACATTCAACAAAGCACCTATAGGGTAATAAGCATGGCTAAGCAATTCTACTCTACCAGAATACTATATAATTCTATTCGGGTGTCAAGTGAATAGGCGACAAGCGGATCAGGGTAATGTGTCAATCGACACACTAGCTACGAGAATTAAAATAGCATGCATATAGTAACCATAAAACAGAATGCAATTTTGTAAACATAGGATAAATATGATCAAAGAAGGAGGCATGCCTTCGTTGTTGAGTCCTTCTTCGGTAACCTGTTTCTGTCCATGTCCAACCTCGCCACTCCCTACTCGTCGTAACGATAGCAAATGGAAAACAAATAAATACCAAAACAATAGTAAATCCAAATAACATCCAAAACAAATTAAGAGTGGATGGATAGCGAGATATCGATCAGATGGAGATTCTAAAATGAGATAGCATGATAGGGAGGTAAGTAGAGAGGATTCAACGAAGTGACAAGGTTTAGGTTGACACAACTATGGAAGGCTTGGCGATCAATACCAACGTTCTAATATTAATTAATAGTGCCCACCACACATCACGACTTAAGGAACTACTATCACACCAACACAATGGCAACAACACACATGGAATGGAACCACCTTATGCATTTAACTACACAATCACATCATGGTATGATAAAGGTAAAGGTTAACCACAGATAAATATTTAGATATCATCTAAATATTTAGAATGGTTAATAGCAACCAAACATAAACATCAACTACATCATAACTCAAAAGCAAGCATTCCATAAGACAACCAAACCAACATTATAAACCATACCAGTCATGCAATCAAACATCATTCAATAAAATGAATTAAAATAAGATCTAGGTTTAGACCTAAAACATTATTAAAATAAAATGGGATCAACACCGTTATATCTAACAAATTCATTTGTCAAACAATCAACAAGAACTATACAACACATGGAACAATTGGATGAACAACTATCCTAGACAAGATATGATTAAATGTGGTAATCAACCAAGAATAAATATTTGGAGGAATCCAAATATTTATAATGGTTAACAACAAGCAATGTATAAACATCATCCATAAGTAATATTAAGAAGTACTCTTATATCAAGAGCCAACACAACACTAGGAAGAAAATAAACAATACAATAATATGGCACGTATCATACAAGGCATGTGAATAAAGAATCATAAAGAGATCTTAACTAAAACCACAAGCATCAAACATACAAGTGATCATGAGAAGATACTAAAGTAGTACATGTTTTTTAAGTAAGAAAGAACATATATCCAATGACCACTAGTAACAAGATTACCCACACATGCTTAAACAACAGAGCAAACTATGCGCGTTAAGCATATGAGGAAAGCACAACTCAACTAACATGAAAGGTAACATATCTTCAACATGAGATGGACTATTGAAACAACTATAACACATGGTAGTATAATAAGACATGAAACATCACTTGCATGAAAGATGTCTAGGCATATAACAATGCAACGACTAGATATATACCCATAAGCATGGAATATCATTACATATGCTGCCCGCTATGCTACCAATACAATACACTCATAATAACAACACAACTTAGTTGATATACGCTAACCAAACATCGAGCATGCCGTTAGCACACAACATTATCATGCTAGTTGTGCCTTAGAAGCACAATGGGTAAATCATACTAAGCAAGTAAACATCGAGGTCATTGCATCAATGAAATCAAGCAATGAAATACCAAAGCAATAATAACAGAAATGTCATGCATTTGCTATATAGTACAACTTATACTTACACCAACATAGGACAGTCAACTATGCATGATTCGATACACGATTGCTATACCCACTCTATGCAATCTAGTTATACAATCGAACATCATGACATGGTATTGACCAAGCAAGAGGAATCATTCACTCTAGCATGTATCTCTACCAAGCAAAGACTAACCATATGCGTGATCATAAAGTATAAACTAGCGATGATATAACACATGCATGTGAAACATTCAATAAAGAATGCTTTCTACTTTAAGAAATTGCAAACATGGCATGGTAATAAACTAAGAAAAATAAACACACATTATAGTTGCCACGATGTAAGAAACTAAGTTATATGCAATGGGAATAAATTCTAAATATGAGAATACAAATACGACCATGACATAAATCATCAAACCGAGCAATCTTGTATGTCTACAAAATAAGAGGAACCACTTGACAATCACGAGCTATACAACAAACTACAATATACTAATTCCCCATAGTAAAGCATTTCATTTGACGTCTAGCATAAAGAATCTACATAGAAACACACACAATAATTACCTGAAGAACTATCATAGATATGGCATGATTTCAAATCAATAAAATACACACATAACATGGGTGAGAAAAATATATAAAACATATTTAAGATATATTCATGCTAAACAAAAGGAACTAATTAAAACATGAAATATTCCATGACTCGATAAAGAAAGCAAAGCTTAGAATAACTCTATGAAATTATAAGCTTGGTGATCATTCACCAAATTTTGTACACGTGCACAAAAGAGGACTACATGAGCTATAAAGAAAAAAATAACAACATGCAACACCATACAAAACTATAAGAAATGATTAAAAGAAATCCTTACAATAAATCTAGACAATCACACCTAACTCCTATAATTATGGAAGGAGTGACTCCTAGGCATGTCATGACCATATAAAAATATCAAATCAACACAAACACATGATAACAAATCACAAGGACTAATATGAAACAAAAGCATAACACATTACTACGATTAGGCATGCAATATGTACATGAAACCATATTAAAATTTATAGACATGTCTAACCCAAGACAATAACAATATAAAAATATTATCAACTTGCGTCAACAAACACTATAATCGATAAACAAATAAATCTAACAAATTATTTGTCACGCGCAAAAATTATCAGACCAATAGGATATACTCCTAGGTATATCGCGAACATATGAACAGTAACATATTAACACAAAATCTAACCGATGAACAAACCCCATTCAATCTTGGGCAAAACGACTATAACAAAAATTTATACTAAACTCCTAATGATTAAACTAGCGATCTAACTCCACCATGAGGTTACTATGGGCATGAGAAACAAATCATATGTTGAACACAAGATCATCTGAGAAACTAAAAAGTACGCGGACATGTCGATAGAATCCGTCCATGCATCGGCGCGAGCAATGACATAGATGAGTCGAATGATGATGTCTACGAGATAGAGTAGATGATGATGAGTACACGTGCAAAAGGAATTTGATAGAGGCTCACCGAGTTTGACAGAACGACGCGAAGAACTCGACGAACAGTGTAGACGGACATGCGAAATTCTGCGCGTGTGGTCAATGGATCACGTTCTTTCTTCCCTGAATGGATTCAACGCATGAAAGAGAACCTTTTGGCGCAAGGGCATGGACTGGGATGGTCTCCTTCATCAGAATCGAGGACCGACGTCCATGGAACACTGTTTCTTTGGGAGGAGTTCTCTGGGAGGATGGAGAAGAGAGATGGCAGAGGGCTAAGGGAAACAAGGGAGGAGATTGAGGCGCAGGTCCTGTACCTTCAGTTTTGGAAACGGTGGACACTTATGGGAATTATGGTGGAGGGCAGGAGGCAGCTTCTTGCGTGAGTGCTTGGCAGTTTCTCTTCGTGTAGGTTTATCTTCCTGTAGGTGCTAGCGTACAGAGGAAGGGAAGGAGACGAGGCGTTCGTTGGGGACATGGCCAGCTGAGAGGAATAGGAAGGGAGGAGGAATTAAAGGAAGGTGTAGAGATTTCCTGTGTGTGCAGGGAGGTGGCTGTTGAGGTTTCCTCTTCTGAGTTGTGAACGTACACACTTAACTTAGGAGGAGGAGAGGGGTTCGTTGGTTGGGAGAGATGGGCCAGTTTGGCCAGCCCATTATGAAGGTAGAGACCAGGAAAAAATAGTGGGGTTGCTGTCCGAGGGAGATGGAGGAAGAAAATAAAAAAGATGGGTTGGGTCCATTCGAATGAGAGGAATAAGAAACAGTGAGAGAGAATAGAGAAGATAGATTGGCCATTGGATATTGCCAAGAGTTTGGGGAAAGAAATCAATTAGATTTTCCTAAAGGAAAATCTACTAAAGGAACAGAAGCTCAAACAAAATCGAAAGAAGTTCCAAAATGCATATGCGCATAAATTAATATGCCGAAGACGAGAAAATAAAACCCGACTAAAAGAAAAGAAATAAACTCAAATCTCTAATATAGGTACGCACTAGTTCAAATTAAATCATCTAAATTATAAAAGCCCACTTTAACATTTGTTAACAAATAAAACAAACAAAATTTTCCCGCCCTGATTTTTGGAAAACTTTTTCTTAAACATTCCGAGAATCGGGATGTTACAACATACGTGTTCTCAGTTTCGCTAAATTTATTGATCATCCGTTGTAGCCAATTTATTCCTGCAAGGACCTAGAGTATCCCTTAGTTTTCTCAGTTCATCTAAATGTAAAGTTGGACATTGATTGTATCTGCTCTCAAATTGTTTAGCTCCTTCTCCCGCAGGATCGACTCTCTGTATGAATACTCAGCTGAAGAAAACATGTTCCCCTTTTTTTGAAAAGGAGGATGACCCCCAGTCTCTGCATCAGAAGGATGCATGCGGACATATTCCTAGTGCTGATGTACCCTTGCATGGAGGTGGCGATCCTGCTATCGCTCTTCCGAAAGGCACAAGCTGTCAGGATGCACGGTATTTCTTTTTTTGACGGTGCTACGGCAGGTTTACTCTTTTTTTCTTCAAAAAGGGACTCCCCGGCTTCTGCATCAGAACGATGCATACGGCCATCTTATTAAACCAAAAAAAATAAGTTCCAACAAGGTCTTAAAGTCTCCAACTGAAAAGTGAACAAGACTCACACAGAGCCAAAATGGACTAGAAACACAAAGTAGCCAAATAAAGGACGCCACACCCGGCTGGCAAAAAAGAGATAGGTAAACTAATTGCCTATCCTATTACATGATCGCCATCCAAACCGGTTGAAGATATCCCGAGCTACCATCTCTCAGTGGATAGATCCAGTAACCAAACGCTCACTGGCCTCCGTCGGAGTGAGTAGCGACCACGAACGGATCACGACGTGGCTCTGAAAATAACCCGCAAACAATGAATGTGTGTTGTCCTGTTAAAAACCAAATCATTTCTGCAATTCCAGAGCACCCACACCAAGGCACAGACTCCTACACGAATATGTCTCGCTAACTCGGGCTCTACCCCGTTAAGCCACGTTCCAAATAACATGTTGACTGAACTCGGTGGAGTAATATTAAAAGCAATATGGATCGTCCTCCATAAAACTTTAGCTAGCGGGCAATCAAGAAAAAGGTGTTTGATCGTCTCATCCGGATCACAGAAACTACACCTAGTAGGTCATGTCCAATTACGCTTTGTCAAGTTGTCCTTGGTTAAAATAACTTTTTTATGAAGAAACCACATAAAATAACATGTTTGGAACTAGGGATCGAGCTTGAATTGATAAAATCAACATACATTGATTTAACAGTAAAAACTCCAGACCTAGTAAGCTGCTAGCGTAATTCATCGGGTTGTTGGGAAAGCTGAATGTCCATCAGTCTCCTTACTAGATGTAGCCATTCTTCCCAACGATTACCCACTAATACCCTTCTGAACTGAATATTAAGGGGGGTTGATTGTAATACCGTTGCAACAAAAATCTCACGTCTTTGAACTATACGATACAAAGACGGGTATTGGATGGCTAAGGGTGCCTCTCCGAGCCAAGTATCCTCCCAGAATCGCGTACTGGCACCGTCACCAACAATAAACTTTGTCCTCTTAAACAAGGAAATCTTTACTTTCATAATCCCTTTCCAAAAGGGTGAATTAGTCGGTCTTACTGTCACCTGAGACAAAGTTTTGGTTTGAAAATACTTGCTACGGAGGATTTGCGCCCAAGTGGCGTCAGTCCCACTTGATAACTTCCACAACCACTTGCTGAGAAGACATCTGTTCTTAACTTCAAGATTCTCAATACCAAGACCCCCTTGGTCTTTCGGTCTACAGATGATATCCCATTTGGCTAACCGGTATTTTCTTTTTAGCTCATCACCTTGCCAAAAGAAACGCGATCTATAGAAGTCCAGTCTTTTCCTAACTCCAACTGGGACCTCGAAGAAAGACAAAAGAAACATAGGCATACTGGTGAGAACCGAATTTATCAGAATTAATCGGCCTCCGTATGACATGAGCTTGCCCTTCCAACAACTTAGCTTCTTTTCAAATCGATCCTCGATGCACTTCCACTCTCTGTTTGTCATCTTACGATGGTGGATGGGTATTACTAAGTAGGTGAAAGGCAAAGCCCCCAAAATCACACCCAAACAATTGCCTATAAGCCTCTTGTTCATCATTGGCTCTACCAAAGTAGAACAACTCGCTTTTGTGAAAGTTAATTTTTAACCCCGTCAATTGTTCAAATAAGGATAACACCAGCTTCATATTTCTCACTTTTGCCAAGTCATGCTCCATAAAGATGATTGTATCATCAGCGTACTGGAGGATGGACACACCGCCATCAACGAGATGAGGTACCAGGCCACCCACTTGACCAGCCTCCTTCGCCCTTCCTATCAGAATTGCCAACATATCCACTACAATGTTGAACAAAATAGGGGACATCGGATTCCCTTGTTGCAGGCCCTTTTGTGTCTGGAAATAATGACCGATCTCGTCATTCACTTTGATTCCAACACTCCCTTTTGCGTATATGATTCCACCTGGCGTCGCTAGATTTCATCAAAGCCTTTCATACGCAACGCCTGCTATAGGAATGGACATTTTACTTCATCGTACGCTTTCTCGAAATCCACCTTAAAGATGACTCCATCCAATTTTTTCGAGTGAATTTCATGGAGTGCTTCATGCAGGACTATCACCCCTTCTAGGATGTTTCTGTCTGGCATGAAAGCAGTTTGGGAATGCTGCACCACAGAATGCGCAATCTGCGTGAGCCTATTAGTCCCAACCTTGGTGAAAATTTTGAAACTAACATTGAGAAGGCAGATCGGCCTAAACTGCTCGATTCTCACAGCATCCGTTTTCTTAGGAAGCAGTGTTATTGTCCCAAAATTTAAGTGAAATAACTGAAGCTGCCTAGAGAAAAGATCGTGAAACATTGGAAGTAAATCCCCCTTAATAATGTGCCAACATCTTCTGTAAAACTCCGCCGGGAATCCATCCGGCCCGGGAGCCTTATTGTTTTTCATTTGCGCTATAGCATCAAACACCTCCTTCTCCGAGAAAGGGGCAACCAGAATATCATTATCATGAGCAGTTAGTTGAGGCACATCCTCAATCCTGGACTCATCGAGGGATACACAACTATCCTCCGGAGGTCCAGATAACTGCTTGTAATACTCGGTGATGTAAATTTTCAGGTTGTCCTGCCCTACAATCGTTCCTTCATCTTGCTCAAGCTGAAAGATTCTCTTCTTTCTGTGCTTGCCATTAGCAATCAAGTGAAAGAATTGAGTGTTAGCGTCCCCCTGGACCACTCTGCGAACCTTAGCCCGCAACGCCCACTTCAATTCTTCTTCGCGGAGAAGTTCTTTCAACCTCATCTCCGCATCTAGCTTAATCTGGAGCTCTGCAGATTGCAAAATCGTGGATTCGGCTTTTATATCTAGGGACTGAATCAGAGAAAGGAGCCTTTCCTTTTCAACTTTATAAACCCCACTAAGGTGTTTAGCCCATCCCCGTAGGAAACTTCTCAAATGCCTAATCTTGTTCTGCCAACGCTGGATAGAGGTCGTACCTCCTGCATCTTTAGCCCATTCCCTGGCAACCAGATCCAAGAAACCTTCTCGTTCAAACCATGCAAGTTCGAAAGAAAAGGTATTTTTGTTTCTCACGTGGTTTGGCTCACCCGAGTCCACGAATAAAGGTGTGTGATCCGAGGTTCCGCGCGAGAGAGCCTGGACCGTTACGAGAGGAAACTTCTGTTCCCACTCAACACTCGCGAGAACTCGATCCAGCTTCTCATACGTCGGGTTTGGCAAAGCGTTAGGCCAGGTAAACTTTCTACCAGAAAGCTCTATCTCTCTCAGATCCAAGCTTTCAATAATGGTATTGAACATAAACGACCATCTGCCGTCAAAATTATCATTATTCTTTTCCTCTCTCCTCCTTATGATGTTGAAGTCACCCCCAACCAAAATTGGGAGCTGCTCGGATCCGCAAATTCGAACCAGGTCCGCCAAAAACTCCGGTTTAAGCTCGGGTTGTGCGACACCATACACCGCCACCAGAGCCCAGTTAAACCCATCAGTTTTGGACCTGACCCGAAATTTAACCGCGAAGTCACCCATCACTACACTTCGGACTTCCAGCGAATCGCATCTCACTCCAAGCAAGATCCCGCCCGATCTTCCTCGCGAAGGAAGGCAATGCCAATCAAAATCGACACCATCCGATAAAGTGTTGAGAAACTAGGGCGCAAAATTATCCCTACCAGTTTCAGAGAGAGCAATGAAATCTAATCGATGCTCAAGAGACGCCTCAACAAGAAACCTTCTTTTAGCCAAGTCCTTCAGACCTCTGCTATTCCAAAAGATTCCTTTCATATGTCATCATGAAATTTTTTGGCCGTTCGAATCCTAGCACTCCTACGAACCGCGGAAGCAGGATAAACCTTCCGCTTCCACTTACGCTTGGGTTTACTATGGTCCTCCATCCGGTCCTCATAACCGGGGTCAGTTGGTCTTGCTACTGCATCCTCTAGAACTACATCCTCTTCCTCAGATTCAAGAGTGGATGGTGCAAGACCCGCACAAAAATTATCGAGCACTCTTACCCCTAATGCATCAATCTCAGCATCATTGATAGGTTTTACTACTACTAGGTTTCGAATTGTTTCTAAAGCACGTTCCGCTTCCAAATCTAGAAGATCATTAACCGAGTTAGAAATTTCACTATTAGTACTCCCTAGCGAAACTCCTAACTGGTTGGCATTATTAATAATTTCATCTTTAGAAAAATGCAATATAGAATTAGACATGTTGACTGACATACCAGTGGTGAACTCAATGTCATGAAGCTTGGCCACCCTCATAGTGCACCTCTGCTGCATGTCATCAACCTCCGGGTGGTCCTGGAGACGAGAACTCATCTGTCGCCCCGCAGAGACCGGGTCGGGGATCCCACCAAAGGCAATGACCTCCTCCCGAGTTACCAGAGGAGGCGGCGGAGAGCTCCCAAGCCCCACGGACGGGAAGCCGGGGGAGGGAGGCATGGGCTCCGCCTGCCCGAACACTCCCCCCGCCCCAACCCTCTAGCCTGAGGGCGTCGCTGTCCTGACTGCCGAAGGAGGAGGAGGGGTCAAGGCCACCTGCCCCAGACCCCCACCTAGCACCACTGGAGAAGCGGCCGCTCTAGCCGCCACCGTAGGAGAAGGAACCGTGTCCACCTGACCCAGACGGCCTCCCCCACGGCTGGCCATCGTCGACGTCACTGGCGTCTCCGGCGCCATGATGGGAGGAGAAGAGGTAAAGGCCACCTGCCCCGGACTCCCCCCCAGGCACAACCTCCGAAGCAGACGACGTCTCCCGGCCCGAGACCACTGGGGGAGCAGGGAAAGCGAAACCACCTGAGGCTCCATCTCCCCACCCACCACCAAGGTCGTCGCCGAGTGCGTCTCCATCAAGCCTCCCACCATAGGACTATCAACAACATCAAACTCCAACACCGGAAGCGTGCACTCAAAAACATCATCAGATTCCACCCGGTCGCTCCAAAGTCTGGGAGGGGCAGACGCTGGCTCAAACGACCCAAACCGCAAAGTACTCATCAGCACCGACGGAGCTGGGGCCGGCTCCACCCCGGGCCCATCCCCGGGCAACTGAGCAACAGGTCTCGATCCGTTGGACCTCTCTCGTCCAGCCTCATCAGTCGGGTCCTCACTAGCACATGCGTTGTCGTCACCCTCGTGCATATCCACATCACTCCCATAAACCGCCTCGGCAAACAACTCTGCATCCTCAAACTCAATCTCAAGAGGAAACACCTCTCCCCTATAAGTCCAGTTGACCACATCCGGGACGAACTCAATGTCCAGAACACTCACTAGGAGTCAGGCCACCCCATGGGCGCAGGTGAATGCCATATCCACTTTCTCAGTTTTTCCGACCATAATACCCAGACTAGCCACAACTCGGGCATCTGTCAAAGGCTCAGAGGGAGCCCCGGAAAACCGCAGCCACACCTAAGTGAGCGGCTTTCCCTTAGGTTCCACCTTCTTCCACTCGTGAAATTCCAGAATGCATTTAGTACCAGGGACCTTGCACAACCCAAAGCTCAGCAACCTCTGCAAATCGTCCACCGTTGGGAAATCAACCCTAAACACACTGTCCTCAATATGGACAAGCTCCCACTGAAAATCACCTGGAGCCAGTTCCTGAAGTCTCTGCACAATCTAAGCCTCAAAAACCACTTCCTGGGTAGCTTTCACAATTCCAGTCATCAAGCTCCGCGTCTCTACCGGAATCTCTCTCGCAGCCGGGGACTCAAAGAACATCAGCTCGGCACAATATACTCCATACATCGTAAGAGCTAGAACCTGATCACACAGAAGCGGGCAATCCCCCGTGGCATGTGTTGGCTTACCACACAAATTGCACAGCTCTGCCACGCACTCAGGAATGAAGTGACCCTTCTCGCCACATCGATAGCAAATCATCTTCTCCTTCTTACGCGCCCACTTGGATGCTGAGGGAGTCCTAGATTAGGGGGTATCCGGACAGCTGGATTATATCCTTTGGCCGGACTATTGGACTATGAAGATACAAGATTGAAGACTTCGTCCCGTGTCCGGATGGGACTCTCCTTGGCGTGGAAGGCAAGCTTGGCAATACAGATATGTAGATCTCCTTCCTTGTAACTGACTCTGTATAACCCTAGCCCCCTCCGGTGTCTATATAAACCGGAGGGTTTAGTCCGTAGGGACAACAACAATCATACCATAGGCTAGCTTCTAGGGTTTAGCCTCTCGGATCTCATGGTAGATCAACTCTTGTACTACTCATACTATCAAGAACAATCAAGCAGGACGTAGGGTATTACCTCCATCAAGAGGGCCCGAACCTGGGTACACATCATGTCCCCTACCTCCTGTTACCATCTGCCTAGACGCACAGTTCGGGACCCCCTACCCGAGATCCCCGGTTTTGACACCGACATTGGTGCTTTCATTGAGAGTTCCTCTGTGTCGTCATCGTTAGGCTTGATGGCTCCTTTGATCATCGATAGCGATGCAGTCCAGGGTGAGACTTTTCTCCCCGGACAGATCTTTGTATTCGGCAGCTTCGCACTGCGGGCCAACTCGCTTGGCCATCTGGAGCAGATCGAGAGTTACGCCCCCGGCCACCAGGTCAGGTTTGGAAGCTTAAAGTACACGGCCGACATCCGCGGAGACTTGATCTTCGACGGATTCGAGCCCTTGCCGAGTGCGCCACACGGTCACGATGAGCATGATTTAGCTCTACCATCGGACAGTGTTCGGGAGATCGCACCGGCGACCGCTCCGACCCTCATTTCGGAGCCAGTTGCGCCATCCAAGGACGGGTGGATAGACCCAGCCACGGAGGCCGCATCTTCAGTGGTGACCGAGCCAAGTACCGACCTTACCCTTCACGGGAGCCGTGACGCCGAACTACCAGATTCTTCCCCGGCCACGGACTCCGAACCGCCTGCGCCTGTGCCTATCGAATCCGACTGGGTGCCGATCATGGAGTTCACCTCCGCAGATATCTTTCAGCACTCGCCCTTCGGCGACATACTGAACTCATTAAGGTCTCTCTCCTTGTCAGGAGAGTCCTGGCCAAACTATGTCCGGCAGGATTGGGATACGGATGACGAAGAAATTCTCCGCCCACCCACCACCCACTTAGTAGCCACTGTCGACAATTTGACTGACATGCTCGACTTCGACTCCGAAGACATCGATGGTATAGACGACGATGTAGGAGACGAACAAGAACCACTGCCCACAGGGCACTGGACATCCACCTCATCATATGACATATATATATATATATGATGGACACACCCAAAGAAGGCAATGGCGACGGGACAGGGAGGATGACCCCTCCAAGAAGCAACCCAAGCGCCGACGTCAGCAGCGCCGCTCTAAGTCTCGCCAAGGCAAAAGCGGTGATACCGGCACAGGAGATAATAGCACTCCGGAAAGAGTAGATGGAGAGGCGGAGGATGATAATTACATGCCTCCCTCCCATCGACGAGGCAAGCCTCGACGATGACGAATTTGTCGTGCCTGAGGATCCCGTCGAGCAAGAGCGCTTCAAGCGCCGGCTTATAGCCACGGCAAATAGCCTTAAGAAAAAGCAACAACAGCTCTGAGCTGATCAAGATTTTCTAGCTGCCAGATGGACTGAAGTCCTTGCAGCCGAGGAATATGAACTCGAACGCCCCTCCAAGAGTTACCCAAAGCGCGGGTTGCTACCCCGACTGGAGGAGGAAGCATTAAAACCCACATCTCCAGCGTATGACAGGGCTGATCGGCCACCTCGTGGCCGCGACAGAGAGGCATTTCAGCCAAAAGCTCAGCCCGCACCCCGAGGCCAGTCAAATAAAAATGTCAAGGCATGGGGAAACACGCTAGACCTGTGAGACATATTGGAGGACAAAGCAAAACACGCAAGATCGATCTACGGATCACGAGGGCGCGCCACTATGTGAGACGATAACCGTCACGCCGGATACAGTAAAAGTAAATCCGGACGTGCCGAACACAGTGGACAAGACTCATTTGAGCTGCTTTGCGATATAGCCCAGTACAGAGGCGCCGCACACCCCCCTATGCTTCACAGACGAAGTAATGGATCACCAAATCCCAGAGGGTTTCAAACCCGTAAATATCGAATTATACGACGGCACAACAGATCCTGCGGTATGGATCGAGGACTTCCTCCTGCACATCCACATGGCCCGCGGTGCCGATTTACACGCCATCAAATACCTCCCACTCAAACTTAAAGGACCAGCTCGGCATTGGCTCAACAGCCTGCCAGCAGAATCCATTGGCTGTTGGGAAGATCTAGAAGCCACATTCCTTGACAACTTTCAGGGCACTTATGTGCGACCACCAGATGCCGATGACTTGAGCCACATAATTCAGTAGCCAGAGGAATCGGCCATGCAATTCTGGACATGGTTCCTGACAAAGAAAAATCAAATCGTCGACTGTCCGACTGCAGAGGCCCTAGAAGCTTTTAAGCACAACATCCGCGATGAGTGGCTCGCCCGACACCTTGGCCAGGAAAAGCCGAAATCTATGGCAGCCCTCACGACACTCATGACCCGCTTTTGCGCGGGAGAGGACAGCTGGCTGGCTCGCAGCAATAACATATCAAAGAACCATGGTACTTCAGATACCAAGGATAGCAATGGCAGGTCACGTCGCAACAAACACAAGCGCCGCATCAACAACGACAATATCGAGGATATGGCAGTCAATGTCGGATTCAGAGGCTCTAAACCCAGTCAGCGAAAAAAGCCATTCAAAAGAAGCACTCCGGGCCCGTCCAGTTTGGACCGTATACTCGATCGCTCGTGTCAAATACACGGCACCCCCGACAAGCCAGCCAACCACACTAACAGGAAATGTTGGATGTTCAAGCAGGCCGACAAGTTAAATGCCGAAAACAAAGATAAGGGGTTACATAGCGATGACGAGGAGGAGCCCCGACCGCCGAACACCGGAGGACAGAAGAGATTCCCCCCACAAGTGCGGACGGTGAACATGATATACGCAACCCACATCCCCAAGAGGGAGCAGAAGCGTGCGCTAATGGACATATATGCGTTGGAGCCAGTCGCCCCAAAGTTCAACCCATGGTCTTCCTGTCCGATCACCTTCGATTGCAGGGACCACCCCACTAGTCTCCGTCATGCATGGTGGATTCGCCGCACTGGTCCTAGACCCAATCATCGATGGATTTCACCTCACTCGAGTCCTTATGGACGGCGGCAGCAGCCTGAACCTGCTTTATCAGGACACAGTGCACAAAATGGGTATAGACCCCTCAAGGATCAAACCCACAAACATGACCTTCAAAGGCGTCATACCAGGTGTAGAGGCCCATTGCACAGGCTCAGTCACACTGGAAGTGGTCTTCGGATCCCCGGATAACTTCCGAAGCGAGGAGTTAATCTTCGATATAGTCCCGTTCCGCAGTGGCTATCATGCACTGCTCGGGTGAACCGCATTTGCGAGATTCAATGCGGTACCGCATTATGCATACCTCAAGATCAAGATGCCAGGACCTCGGGGGGTCATCACAGTCAATGGAAACACAGAGCGCTCTCTCCGCACGGAGGAGCACACTACAGCCCTCGCAGCAGAAGCACAAAGCAGCCTCTTCAGGCAATCCACCAGTTCGGTGATTAAACACCCGGACACCGTCAAGCGCGCCCGGAGTAATCTACAACAAGACCGTCTGGCATGCTCCGAGCTCGCATAGCAATGCGGCCCCACCCCAGTCCCAGCCAAACGGCGAAATCCGTGCCACGGGTACATAATTACGCATTGAAAATACCATGGGCATCTGTTGGGGGAGGGGCACGACTACAGCACGCCCCAAAAAGCGGCTCAACCGCACTAGGGGCTTCCCGTTTGTTATTTTTTCTCTCTTTCAGGACTTTACTCTTTGGAAACCCTGTCCGGCAGTACGATTGCTGGACACACGATACGACAACCAAGGAGGCAGAAAGCTACGTCACACCATGGAAGTCCCAGGTGGTCTCTGATAACGAGTGAAATACCTGCTTTAAATACCATTCCTCAGCTTGCCCTTTGAGGGGACATGTCAAATAGTCCTCCTTTTTTGCTTATCACACTACTTGTATCATTCTGCTTTGACGCACCTTTTTGAATAAACAATGCATAGCACTAGACTATTACCGCATTCTCTATTCTCTTTATATATATATATGTTCATTTATGACATTCAGCACCCGTACACTCTGGTACGGCCAATACGCCAGGGGCTTAAGCGTACCCCGTAATACGGCGTGAGAAGCCCGAACACTTTCGACAGTGCGGCACCCCGAACTTATAGCATTATATGCATCAGCTCCGAATCATGTCTTGGGTCAATAGTTGGGTTTGCCCGGCTCCCATGTTTTGGTACCTTACATTCCGCTATATCGGCTAAGGTAGCACTGGAAGAACTACTGCGATTGTGCCCCGGTTCATCTGGGCAAGCACCTCAGTAGAGAAAGCTAAAACTGACTGTCATGATAAGGCGAGAGCTAGTCGCTGTTCGAGAGGTCTCGAGTCCCTAAAGACTTATGCCGCTTAGGGCGAGGAGTCGGCTTTGTCCGGCTTAGATGTGTATAGCGCCCCGAATTCGGTCTTCCAAATACTAGGAGCTTCGCCAAAATTTAAAATTGTAGACTTCTATGGCTAAGTGAGAGTGATAAAGCATTATAGTCCGATTGCCTTGTTCGTTGCGTTGAGCACCTCCCTCGAAGGACCCAACAATGGGAAAAAGAGTGCTCAGATTTATCCCGAACACCCCAGCACTCGTGGCATGGGGGCAGAAGCCGGCGACTGGCCATCTCTCAGATTTGATAAACAGCCGTACATAAGGTAATATTTTAAATTCAAACAAGCGTTGCATAGCGCACATGAACAAGTTTTCATAATACATGATCACACGAGCAAGTTCATTCAAAACATACATCCTTCGCACACTCGTCCGCCACAAGACGGGCACCCTTCAGGACACCCTCATAATACATTTCAGGGTGGCGATGCTCCTTGCCCTGCGGCGGCCCCTCCTTCACCAGCTTCTCGGTGTCCATCTTGGCCTAGTGCACCTTCGCACGGGCAAAAGCCCGGCGTACACCTTCGATGCAGACGGATCGCTTTATGACTTCCAGCCGTGGGTAGGTATCCACAAGCCGCCTCACCAGGCCGAAGTAGTTGTTGGGAAGGGAGTCGCCATGCCACATCTGGACTATAAGGCCCCTCATGGCCTGTTCGGCCACCTTGTGCAGCTCGACCAGTTGCTTCAGCTGGTCGCTCACAGGCATCGGGTGTTCGGTCCCAGTATACTGAGACCAGAACAACTTCTTTGTCGAGCTTCCCTCCTTGGCCTGGTAGTACTTTGCGGCATCTGACATGCTATGGGGCAAATCTGCGAATGCTCTTGGAGAACTCTGGACTCGGGTAAGTAACAAGTAATTTACTTTCACATGCTTGCTTTGCATAATGAATGCCTTACCCGCCGCTATCTTCCTCATCGCCTCAATTTCCTGGAGGGCCTTTTGGGCTTCAGCCTTGTCATGCTTTGTGCTCTTGAGGGCCTCGGCAAGCTCGGACTCCCGCGTCTTCGAGTCAAGCTCCAAAGTCTCGTGCTTCTTCATGAGAGCCTGGAGCTCTTGCTGCACCTCGCCCACCCGTGCCTCTTGTTTTTCCCGCTCGGTGCGCTCCTTGGCCGCTTTGTTTTCGGCCTCGGACAGCGCTTGCTTCAGGGTCGCCACTTCGGTCGTGGCCCCTGGCACATCCATGATGATCCTATCATTACTTACCTTTGTTCTCCTCGAGCTGCCTCTTGGCAAGGCCGAGCTCTTTCTTGGACCGCTCGAGGTTCTGCTTCAGTGCGGCGACCTTCGCAGTTAGTGCGGCAGAGGTCAGCAGCGAAGCCTGCATACGCATATAGACATACTTGTATTAGACTCCTGCAGATATTATTTGATCATCTATTCGGCTTTTCTTTGTGAATACCAAACAGAGCATCAAGGGCTACTATCTATGCGGTAATATTTTCATATATTTTAAACACTTACCTCAAAGCCTGTTAGAAGGCTGGCACAGGCTTCAGTCAGTCCGCTGTTGGCAGACTGAACCTTCTTGATCACTGCACTCATAATAGTGCGGTGCTCTTCGTCAATGGAAGCACCGCGAAGCGCTCCCAGCAGGTTGTCCGGTGCCACTGGATGGACAGAGGTCACCGGCACGGGCGGCTTGACCCTCTTGGAAGGGGGCCACCTGCCGGAGTCCGGAACCACTGGAGGTTCCGGCACGGTGTTCGGCTGAGGGCCGAACTTGGAGCCCTTGGGAGCCTTGCTCCCTTTGCACCTGGAGTCCGAAAGGTCGCCTTGAGGCACCTCCAGGACTATCTCCCCCCGGCTCAGTGCCCCTTGAGACAATACCTCGACATTGTCCGTAGGGCGAGGAGAGGAGGCAGTCGGAAGTGACTCGCTATTCATATCTGATGAGTCCAAGGAACCGTCCGACAAGGATACGTCGATGCGGGCTCGGGGCGGACTGCATGATCATATTCGACGTTAGGAGAAGCAGTGCAACAAAAGTATGCTATGAGTTACTCTGGTATCCGAGTACTTACGACTTCGCCAGGGGCTTGGCCCTGAGTAACCACTCGTCTTCGCCGTCGGCGGCGGTGGTGGAACAGTCCGGAAGGAGACTCCTTCCCTTCTTGGCCCCTCCGGCCTCCCCGGTTGGGGCGGCCTTCCTTTTCTTGTCTCCCCCGGCTGGAGGGGTAGAATCTTCATCTTCCTCCTCCTCATTTTCACGGGAGGAGTGCGTCTCGGAGTTATCGGATGATGAGTCCGATACCACCTGGCGCCGGGAACTCCTTCGGGTTCCCGTGGCCTTCTTCTTGATCTTCTTCTCTGGCACCTCAAAAGGAGCCGGGGTCCACATCTCCGTCAGGAGAGCGTCTGCAGGGTCTTCGGGCAGAGGGGCTGGGCAGTCAATCTGCTCCGATGTCGCCACCCAGTCATGTCAAAGGCATGGGAGCTCAGATCCTGCACATGGTTAAACCATGGAAACTAAATACCCTACGAGATTTACAGAACTTACCGGATTCGCAAGGCGCGTCGCGCTTAGCCCGCGGTCCTCGGTAAGGGGAGGGGGGACCTCGGCGCCCTTGAACAGCACCTTCCAGACGTCCTTATGTGTCATGTCAAAGAGCTCGCATAGAGTATGGTGCTGGGCCGGGTCGAACTCCCATAAGTTGAAAGCCCGTTGTTGACACGGGAGGTTCCGGCGGAAGAGCATGACCTGGACTATGTTGACAAGCTTGAGTTTCCTGCCTATCATGTTCCAGATACACTTCTGGAGTCCGTCCAGCTCCACCGATGAGCCCCAGGACGGGCCCTTCTCCTTCCAGGAAGTGAGCCATGTGGGGATTCCGGATCGAAACTCGGGGGCCGCCACCCAGTTGGTGTCGCGCGGCTCGGTGATGTAGAACCACCCCGATTGCCACCCCTTTATGGTCTCCACGTAGGAGCCCTCGAGCCATGTAATGGTGGGCATTTTGCCCACCATGGCTCCGCCGCATTCTGCTTGTTGGCCGCCCACTACCTTCGGTTTGACATTGAAGGTCTTCAGCCACAGGGCGAAGTGAGGCCGGATGCGGAGGAAAGCCTCGCACACGACGATGAACGCCGATATGTTGAGGATGAAATTCGGGGCCAGATCATGGAAGTCCAGCCCATAATAGAACATAAGGCCGCGGACGAATGGATGGAGGGGAAACCCCAGTCCGCGAACGAAGTTGGTGAGGAAAACCACCCATTCGTGAGGTTCCGGGGTAGGGACGATCTGCCCCACAGCTGGCAGCCGGTGTGCGATATCCGCGGCTAAGTATCCGGCCCCGCGCAACTTTTTGATGTCTCCCTCCGTAACGCAGGAGACCATCCATTTGCCTCCCGCTCTGGACATGTTTGGAGAGGGTTGAGGAGAAGGATGTGGACTTGGGCGCTGGAGCTCGAGTGTGCGAAAATGGATGAGCAAGGATGAAGAAGGCGTGGGCAGAAAAAGGTGAACCCTTATCCCTTTATAAGGGCGGACTAAACTATGTGCCCCCACCAGCCTGGTAAAACTCGCTTATCCCCCAAGCGCCATAATTGATGGCACGGTTGGGTTACCCACGTCCGTATTGATGAGAATCCCGTAATAAGAGGACACGATCTCTGCTTCGACGAGACGTGCCAAGGAAACCGCCTCACGAAACACACTGAGGTTGGTTGTGAAAAACGATTCGAATGGTGACCTGGCTGTGGTGTGATGTCACACTGCGGAATGCGTCGGCATATTAGATTTGTGAAAGTATTATTCTCTCTACGGTTGTATGTGGAACTTGTTTTGCAGAGCCGGACACGATCCTCGTGTTCAAAATCTTCTATGAAGTATTCGGAGGAGGAACCCGCCTTGCAATGCCAAAGATAATCTGCGCGTCGCACTCATCGTCATTGAAGCCTGGTTCAGGGGCTACTGAGGGAGTCCTGAATTAGGGGGTATCCGGACAGCCGGATTATATCCTTTAGCCGGACTGTTGGAATATGAAGATACAAGATTGAAGACTTCGTCCCGTGTCCGGATGGGACTCTCCTTGGCGTGGAAGGCAAGCTTGGCAATACGGATATATAGATCTTCTTCCTTGTAACCGACTCTGTATAACCCTAGCCCCCTCCGGTGTCTACCAAAGGGTTTAGTCCGTAGGGACAACAACAATCATACCATAGGCTAGCTTCTAGGGTTTAGCCTCTCTGATCTCGTGGTAGATCAACTCTTGTACTACTCATACTATCAAGAACAATCAAGCAGGACGTAGGGTATTACCTCCATCAAGAGGGCCTGAACCTGGGTAAACATCGTGTCCCCTGCCTCCTGTTACCATCCGCCTAGACGCATAGTTCGGGACCCCCTACCCGAGATCCGCCGGTTTGGACACCGACAGACGCTCTCTCAGACTCTGACCTGTCACCTGCCTCAGCAGAAACACCAGTAGCAGGAGCCTCCACGTTGGCCAAAGCCGTCACTTCCTCCATCGCCTGGCTAGGCAGTTCGGTCGACTGAACGTGATCGGCCGCCACATCAGTAGTCTGTTGGTCAACAACGACCGGTGGCGGAGGCTGTCTGCGGTACCGACCACGACCACCACGATGACCACGGTAGCCACCTCTCTGCCGGTAGTCCGAGCCAGAAGCTCCCTCGACAAAACCACCCGGAGGTCCGAGAAATGGTCTCTCAGCAGAACCATCACTCTGTCAGGCATAACCACGTCCACCTCCCGTAGACGATGATCCACGGTTCTGGCCATCCCGATAAGCATCATATTCATCGTCCCCCCACTGTCCACAGGGCGGTTCATTGGACTCTCCAGCAACTGCGTTCTGCCTCGTCTGCGTTGGGCCCGATCATTTTTGCATCGGCCTCGCGACGTAGTGCGGCGGTGGCGCGACACGAGGCTACGGCGGAGCAGCACCACGCCCCCAGCCGCAGGTATCGATGGCCTCGGTGGAGCAATGCCGCTCCCCACAGTAGCATTAGCCGGCGCGGGAGGCCGAGGTCCACCATGCCCGACCGCCGGCGACACCCCCGCTGTCAGCATAGGTCGCGGCCGAGCGGAGCTCCCCGTCCAGCAATCCCCGGGCCCTGAAACGGCGGCCGAGAACCAAGGCCTGACCCGCCCCGACCCGAGGCGGCAGCAGCAACCGGAGTCGGCGGTCTCAAGCCGTTCGCTCCACCACCCTGACCCACGGCAGTGGGGTTTGCACCGGCCCCCACGTCCAGCCCCAGCAGCTGGCAGCATTGGAGTGGCGCGGCCGGTTCCCGGCAGCGTAGCCGCCCCACCACGGCCAGCCCCACCCGCGATAGCGTTTTTGCCTGGCGGCACGGCTGACCCGCGGCCAGCCATAGCCGGGAAGGCGGGGATGCGCCGAGCTCTACCAGGCCCACACGCTCGGAACCCTGGCTTGCCGCGCCTCGGAACCCTAGACCGAGCAGACGACGACGAACACAGAGGAAAAGTGATTGAACGAGTGCATGGGGCGGCGCAGCGTGGAGGAATAGCGGTCGGGTTAGCCTGGGCCACATACCCAGCTAACCCCGGCCCGTCTATGCTCTGGCCCAACTCACCCAGAGCCGGCCCAACTGCACACGCTCCCAGCTCGCGGCCCAAAAGGCAATTCAAACGCAGCGCCCGCTTAGCGGAGATCCCGATCGCCTGAGCCGCCGGCGATGACGCCACAGCCGCCGCCGCCGCCCCAGACGCGATATGCCGGCGCGCATTCTTCCTTCTCTTAACTGTGATCCACGATTCCGGCCTAATCAAATCGAAAAGAGTAAGATTTGGAAGACTTACCTTCGGGAGGGGACCCTTCCATGGTCTGATTGCCGTCGCCGCCATTCTCCGGTGAACTACGCGACGAATCATTTCTTTCTTCTCTCCCGCGTGCAATCCAATTCTTGCCGGATCATCAGGTGGCAGAACACTATCGATCGTTGTTGCCACTTCATCTTCGTCGTACCCTGAATTAAAAAACTCACATATGAGATCTGACGGAGTCGGAGACGGTGGAGAACTCGCCGGGATCCCATCCCCGTCGTCTTCCGCATCCTCCTCATCCGGATCCGCAAGAGCCCAGAACCGGCCTCGGACTCGCCGGCCATCACCGGCGGCTAGGGACGGCGCAGCCGCGGCCGTGGCCCCGGTCGCCCGCCCAGTCGCCCGTTCGCCCATCGCCCCTCCCTTGTCCTATTTCGATCACGACCGCATCCGGCAGGCTTACTCTGACCTAAACCATTTTCATTATAAATAAGATTGAGATACAACACAACTGGTACAAAAGATTGTACCCAACACAACACACGCAAGAAACTACAGAGAACAACAGAGACAACACAAGAACTAGGAGTGAGTCGCGATCCACAAGATCCGTCAGTCCGGCTCTGCTCCGCCTTCCACCAATCACGCCGCTGTCCCGGCTTGCTCGTCATCCCCTTCACGAATGCGGCAATGCGGCAGTTCCTACCCACGGCCACGGTGTATGTGGCGGCGATGCTGGCCGCCTTCCCCTACTGAGCACCGATCGCGTCTCTCTCCCTCGCCAACCCGACGCCCAATTACCTCCAGCTCCCGGTTCCAAAAATTAGATGATGCGGTGGGCTTCGTCTCGCCTAGCGGAAAGGTGCGATGGCACCCGGGGGTCCCGACACCCCCTTATCTGGTCCATTCAGCGATGGTAAGATTCATGTTGTGCTTTGTCCAGAAGCAGACCACTGGCTGTGTCAGTTGATTAAGCAGGCTATTTACCCGGATGCATGCGAGCCGGCAGAGTCGGCCTGCCAGGAGGTCACGCGGTGCATGCGCTAGTTCACAATCACATCAGCGTCAGTTTTCAAGCAGCTTTTCTTTTTTGAGCCCGTGTGTGTGAGAGAGAGAGAGGCTGTCAGAGAGAAGAGAAAAAAAAGCTGTTTTCCATGACAAAGGGATAGCGACGGAAGTCCTAGGAGGAGAGAGAAGCTGTGATGAAGGGAGAGAGAAGAAAGATGAGGATATCCTATCTTTTGTTAATTAGCCCGTGAGAGAAAGAAACTCAGAAAAAAGAGGCTCTATAAGGGAGAGAGAGAGAAGTAAGAGATTTTCTTTTGAGACATTAGAAGTCAGATCGCGGACAGAGGCGAGGTCGAGGCCGTGGAGCAGATTTGTTCGGGAGATTACAAGGATTGACGATGTCAGCAGGACCATATACTGGAGCTAGTTTTGCGCCCTCCATTTCCAAAACCAATTTTGGAGCATCATATCTTCCTTCATCTGCTGGAGAATTTTGCGCTCTAAGGTACTACTGGATGTTATTTTGTGCTACTTTTCAATCTCTTTTTGCTGTCATATAGTTTGTTGTTCGAAGTTGAAACCTCTAGTACAGAGCAAGGTTTTCACTTTCAGTTCCAGAAAAAAAATCCGGCACCAGCCAAAATCACCGAAATTCAGTGATTTCGGTTTACGTTATATATTTGATTTTTTTTGAAAAATATTTGAATTTCATGTGTACCACTGAAATTGCTGGAATATTTTTGCCCAAAGGTAAATATTTCAGTGACCGCTGAAATTAATGAAATTTAGTGAATTTCATAGAAACCTCGCTCAAAGTGAAAACCATGACTGCAGAGTTCCAAAGACATTGTAAGAAAATTTGGTGGAGTACTAACCAACAGAGTTTCAATCTCTTTTGGACAAAAAGAGAATGTTTAGGACAGCTCCACTACTCTAGAGCGCACTAACACCCATCACAGTCAGGCCACAAAATTCTATGAACCAGAATTGAGTGAATGACTGGGACTTTGACCGTCGTCTCCGTGGGGCTAGTGGTATATGGCCAAACATCTCTTGTAATGTGGTTCTGGTGGATTGCTTAATACTAGACGCTGAGCCTGTGGCATACTCCCATCTCTTGTTCTTCCACCATGCACCGCACAACAAATCTCTTATTCACCACCTTCATCATCGTAAGCATCGCTTCATCTTCACAAGTGGTGCATGCACTAGCACCAGAACCGCAGCATGTCCATGCCAGCGGCTGCATCCCAGCTGAGAGGGCCGCCTTGCTCTCCTTCCACAAGGGCATCACACGCGACAATGATGGTGTCCTCGCCTCGTGGCACGGGCGCACTACCGGACTCGCGGTCTATGCCTACGGCGACGGGCCGTCGGCATAGGGCCCTAGGCCGTCGGCATAGATCTATGCCTATGGTTGCCGTCGGCGTAGATGTCGTCAGCGTAGTCTTGTTAGACCGTCGGCATAGTATAGCCGTCGGCATAGGGGCCTATGCCGACGGCCTGACGTCAGCCGCACTACAAGAGATAGGTCAACTTGTGACCTTCTATTAGTGACCCTGGAAGAATTGGTCATAGATCTATGACCATTTCAGACCAATTGGTCAAAAGTTGTTCGGGGGGCTCCAAAACCTAAACTATAACGACCATTTTGGTCAGAAAGGTCGTAATTTCCTTACGCGAAATGGTCATAAAGCAGATAGCACTGGTCCGCTGCCTTATTTCTAGCTGATCATGACCAATATAGATGGTCATAACCTTGTAAATTGTGGTGGGTTGCTATGACTAGGCGCCACCTCATCAGTTTTGCCTATGTGTCATGTCCATGTGGCAGTTTTTGCCCTAGGTTGTGAAGCAACCTATATTTCTGTCATTCCCAAAATTCCCAAAAAATCTCATAAATTCTTTGGGTCATATCTTCATCAAATATGTAAAAATCCTTCCTTGCCTAGTTCAAAACTAATTCAACAATATTCATTTTCCTATTCTGTTCACGATAGCAATTTATGAAGGAAGTGCTATTTATATATTCTTGATTGCCCTTGAAATTTTTGGGCACTCTTTCCTATCCAAATCATTACTGCATGACAAAATTCAACTCCACTTGCCTAGCAAATCTTCCTCGAATTTCCAAAGTTTTTGTCCACCTAGAAGCATTGTGAAGGAAGTACCTTTTTTATATATCCAAATGACATGAAATTTATACAGTTTCTTCATATGCCCAAATTATCACCCTCCTCCAAATTGCAGCTCAGGCAAAGTATCTATGTGAGCCCAGGTTCAATTTATATTTTATGGCCAAATTGGCATGTTGCAAAGCAAGTGTTATCTAGACCCCTCCTATTAACCTCAAACTCTTTGGGCACTCTTCCATACCCAAATCATTGCCACATGATAATATTCAGCTCCATTTTCCTAGTCAATCTTTCTCAGGAAATTTTCAAAGTTTCTACCTCGAGAGAAGCTTTGTGAAGTAAGTACTAGCTAGGCTTACCCAAATGATCTTAAAATCTACCAAGGCATAACCATACCTATGTAACTTACCTACACCAAATTTGAGCTCATTTCATTCATCCAATTTCTCTCACTAGTTTTCCCAAGTTTTTGTCCGTAGAAGAGCATTGTAAAGGAAGTACCACTTTGGCATGTCCAAATAGTATCAATTTTCTACGGTGCTTTCCAATGTCCAAATAACCATCCTCCACCAAATTTCAGCTCAATCGATTCATTATTTTGAGCCCAGCTTCAACATTCACATTTCTGTCCAGTGTGGTACTTTGCAAAGCAAGTACCACCTAGGATCCTCCTTTTGATCTGAAAATTTGCGAAGACATTCTTCTTAGTAGATGATCATCCCCAGCAAAAACTCACGGCCATTGGCCATGTGCATTTCCCGTACCGCTAATCAAACACTTGGCTGCTAATTCATGTTTGAGCATCGATCGGTCTCCTCGTGAGAATATTATGTTGTAATTTTCTTCCTAGAACCTACCTGGGGAGTGCCAACCCACTAGACATGCCTAGGCTGCCCAGAACACATGGCAACGCCACGGTCACGCGGTGACCACGCGTCGGGCATGCGAGTTTACGCGCTCTAGAGATGGGGGCCTTCGCCACCGCCCAAACCTCGACGTATCGCCATCAAACCATGTATTTATGATTAAATAGGTACTTATGTAACTATAAATGATTTTTGGAAAAAATAAATAGTAAACTATGAGGCAGCTGCAGTTCAAATTTGACCCGCTTCCTACTTAATCGGCGGGAATTTTTCTTTTTCACCAGAGGTGGATCAAAACTTTTGACGCCCAACAATTTTGTCAATTCTGCATTAAATATGGCCTAGTATTTTATAAAAATGATTTGGTCCAGTTTTGCAACAATTATTTGGGAGGTCCTTCACAAAAAAACCTCCTTTTGGGCACTCGAAAAATGGAAAATGGTTTTTTCGTCCAAAGAAAATGAAAACTTCCTTAGGCAACATTGTTTGCCATTCCAATATACACCCTTGTGCACAATATGGGATCATTTGAACAAATTATGCCATGAATGTGGCCATAAGATTGATCATTTGGCTTGAAAGCCATTGATATCCACACGTGATAGCTCGATTTTGAGAACACTTTTTTAAAATAATTACCGTATTACAAGTTTGTTATTTTTCTTGGGAACTTGGCCACATATAATGACACAATGTGAAGGTTTCCCATTTTTTGATTTTTTTTGAATTTTTTATGCCCGTTTCAAAATGCGGTCAAAACGGTGGGAATGACCGTTCCTAGCTAGTGGTTGAATCTTGAATTTTTTTTGGTGTTTCTCTAATTAAATAGGTACTTATGTACCTAGAAATGATTTTTGGAAAAAAATAAATAGCAAACTATGAGACAGCTGCAGTTCAAATTTGACCTGCTTCCAGCTGAATCGGCGGTAATTTGTCTTTTTCACGAGAGGTGGATCAAAACTTTTTACACCCAACCATTTTGTAAATTGTGCATTAAATATGGCCTAGTATTTTAGAAAAATGATTTAGTCCAATTTTGCAACAATTATTTGGGAGGTCCTTCACAAAAAACCTCCTTTTGGGCACTCGAAAAATGGAAAATGGTTTTTTCGTCCAAAGAAAATGAAAACTTCCTTAAGCAACGTTGTTTGCCATTCCAATGGGCATCCTTGTGCACAATATGATATCATTTGAACAAACTATGCCATGAATGTGGCCATAAGATTGATCATTTGGCTTGAAAGCCATTGATCTCCACACGTGATAGCTTGTTTCTGAGAACACTTTTTTAAAATAATTGTCGTATTACAAGTTTGTTATTTTTCCTGGGAACTTGGCCACATATAATGACACAATGCGAAGGTTTCCCAATTTTTTGATTTTTGTTGAATTTTTTATACCCATTTCAAAATGCGGTCAAAACGGCGGGAATGACCGTTCCTAGCTAGTGGTTGAATCTTGGAATTGTTTTGGTGTTTCTCTGATTAAATATAAATTTATGTACCTAAAAATGATTTTGGGAAAAAATAAAGAGAAAACTATGAGGCAGCTGTTGTTCAAATTTGACCCGCTTCCTGCTGAATCGGCGGAAATTTGTCTTTTTCATGAGAGGTGGATAAAAACTTGTGACACCCAACCATTTGATCAATTGTGCATTAAATATGGCCTAATAATTTATAAAAATAATTTGGTACAATTTTACAACAGATATATGGTAGGTCCTTCACAAAAAACTCGTTTTGGGCACTCGAAAAATGGAAAATGATATTTCCGTGCAAAGAAAATGAATACTTTGTTAAGAAACATTGTTTTCCATTCCAAGATGCTCCCATGTGCAAAATATGAGATCATTTGAACAAACTATGCCATGAATGTTGTCATAACATTAGCCATTTCAGGCTCTTCTCCACATTGAACGTCTTCCCCCTTTGGGAGGGGGGGGGTCGTGAGCATCAAATCCTTTCGTCGTCGTCAGCGGTGGCGAGTATAATAAATGATTATGATTTTCTAATCCATCAATAAACAGTTAGAAGCTTCTTATTCTTCTGAGATTTTCTAGCTTAATTGTAAACGGTTGTGATCTTGACATTTTAGTTAATTGTAAATAAGTTGTGGACTAATATTTTCCAAAAATGATGTGGTCCATTTTATAAGACATATTTGTTGTTTTTTTCTCTTAAAAAGTAGAATATTTGGGTCCAAATTTTGAAGATTCCAGCGCAGACAACCGGCCAATGAGAATCAAGGAACCACTATCATGCGGATCACCCAGTCAAAAGCGATCTGAGCCATCCATCAAACACCCATCAACGATGGAGCTTCTCCTGAGAAACCCAAACCCTAACCCACCCACCCATCCTCTCCCATTCCCCAGATCCAATCAAGGCACCCCGCCGCCCTCACCTTCCTCTCCCTCCCGTGATTCCCACCGCCGCCACCCCCACCCACCATCGCCGACCTCGTCTCCGCCATGCATCCTCTCCCCTCGCCTTCCTCCGCGGCTCCAAGGCTCGGTGCTCAGCGAGGGGGAAGCGGTGAGGCCGAGGTGGAGGACGGGGATGGGGTGCATGTTTGACTGCTTCTGTGCGGCCGGCGACTCGCCGCGCACCGGGTGCGCCCGCGCCTAGCTCCCCTCGGATCTAGGCTCGGCGGAGCGGAGATGAAGATCACGACCCTCGTCGTGCTGAAGCCGTCGGCCGGAGGCGCTGAGGCCTCCTCCTCCAGCGGCGGGCAGGGCTCCGAGGCGCTCGTGCTGGCCAACGCCACGGACGTCAGGCACTTCGGCTTCTTTCGGCACGGCGCCGCACGTGAGTTCATCGTCTTCGTCGCCCGCATCGTCGCCCAGTGCACCCAGCCTGGCCAGCGCCAGTCCGTCCAGCACGAAGGTAACCACCCATCTCAGATCTGCTTGCCGCTACCTGGTATAGTTTACTTTGTGATACTAGAGCGAGGGCGACATGGGTGATTATGGCGATCTCTGCAAAGTAGCTTGTAGCCCTATTTGGTAGTTCATGTGATGCGCTGTAGGATTCGCAGTTGCAAAATGATCTTGTTGCTGAAGTAGCGCTGTAGACTTGTGCTTCTGTCCATAATGATTCCCTCTGTTCAAGGGTGTCCCGGCTGCAGAAGTGGTAAGTGGGGTGCCTCCCTCTGTTGACAGTTCACATAGTACTATCAGATGGTTTATTTGTTCGATTAACTTCAGTATTTCAGGTTTTAAGTGTCCTATGTGTCTGTCTCCAAATGATTTTGTTGCATATACCATGTTCACATAGTTCTATTATCTGAACTTTTTGGAAGAATCATAGAATAATTTTGAAATCCCTATTATAACAAATACTGAAATATTAGTACTGCTCCAAGATGTTTCTCGAAAATTAATGATATTCATTTGACTTTTACTGGGCTATACAGCCAAGTATATGCACACTATGGCAATATGCAGCCTTGAGATAAATATAAATATTTTCCAAGGGTGTATTAACATGTGCCGCTAACTTCAAATTAAAAGGACGTCGGTGGATCATTTAAAATGCATACACTTTTCAACTTCAGTGATTAATCTGCACTTATGGTGCCGTTACCTCTTTTGTTATTTCTGATACTTTTCTTGTCTGTAGGACAATGGAAGTCCTTTGTTCGGAGAGGGAAACCAAGTTGAAGTGAGTGGAAAATACTTCGGTGCATCCTGGAGTCCAGCTACTGTTCTTAAAGTGATTTGTGCTTCACATTTTCTAGTACAGTACATGCATACTGAAAATGATGGGTACACGAAGTTTTTTGAAACAGAAACTTTTTCATGGCCCTACTTGTGTCGGAAAGTGCCAAACTTGAAACAAAAACTTGTAGCAGTGGGCATGGAGCTTAGTTCTTCAAGCATAACATTTTAAAGCAGAAATCAATGCACCTCATTGTTATAATTTTTTGCCCTACTACTTTAAGCACTGTTGGTACAACATGAACTGGACTTCTTGGGGGTGACTGGATTTTGGGCAAACTTTCTTGCTGATATTGGCCAAATTATGTGTGCATACTCCATCCAATCTAATATATAAATCTGAGATCTTGAAGCTTCATTCCTTTGGTCACCCAAGATATGTTAATGAAATGATTTTTTCACTCCATTTGTTTGTGAATTTGCCTACCTGTTCTCATGTGACTCAGTGAGCATGCATTCAAGTTTTTTCTGTAGGTCTATTTAGCATGACCCAGTGCTATGTGTTTTTAGCTACTTTAGCATTCAAATGAACATAACGATGAACTTGGATCCAGGGCATGTACTCTACCCAGAGCATGTACAGTCTGCCATATTTAGAAATTCCAGGATACCAGACACAACTATGCCCTTAATTAGTAAATTTCCTTCAACAACCCATGCTTATGATCTGAGAACACTCTATTTATGTACTGATGTACATTGGATGCCCGGCTTTTAATTTTGAGTGTGTGTAATGTGATGTCTGGCATTCACATGAAGTGGCACTCCTATATTTGCTTATAATATAAATACTTGTTTGTGCATAAGCAAATATTTTGTTTATGCATACCTGAACTCCTAGCTAGCACTTGACAACTTATTCTCTGGTTTCCTATTAATTAAATGGTACACCCTCCATTCCAAATTACTCGTCGTGGTTTTAGTTCTGGTTTCCTGCCTCTTTGATTTGTTCAAGTATTATCGGCACATTAGTTCTTTCATTGAGTAGTGTGTATTTTCTGCTCATCTAGGTTTGACAACTAGTTCCTTGCTCTGCTCTGCTCCTGCTAGGTGCTCGCAGAGGAGGCCAAGGCGCAGTAAGACAAGGCCGTCTTCAAGGTGCTCGATCTGGTACGATCTTTTAACCTCGGAAGGTTGAACCTATCACCGACGACGACCGTCATCGGTGAGCTGCTAGTTGCCTCGGCCTCCCGTGGCATCTCCAACCGCCCCTACTCTTCTGACGAGCACATGCTGCAGCTCCTAGAGAGGTATGCACCTCCGTCCTTCCCCTTCCGCTATTGATGCTGCTCAGATTCCCCAGTCTTACTCATCTTGTCTCTTGTGTAGGGTGCACGAATGCCACTTCTTCCACCAGCGACCCTCCCCTCTGCGCCCAGCCTGTGGAACACTTCGAATCTTTGAAGTCGCCAATGTCTTCCTGCAGGTAGCACCCCCCTGTCCCTCTCCATCCTCCATTCCCCTGCAGTTCCATTTTTTCTTGAAGTCATCCTACATACCTGCATAATTAGGCACATATGCTAAAGTGAAACTAGTGCTATATTGCATCAAATGGTTATTCTTGGATTTGGTACCAGTTTTGGCCTGGCATGTGCTTCATACCTTGCTTTCGTTTTCAGTAGCAAGTAGTGCCTTAGTACCTTTTCTATCATCTAGTGTCGATGGATCGAAATTTTGGCTGTTATGTATTTATTGTAGCATCGAGAATGGCTCAAACCTGAAGTTCTTAGGCTATACATATGGCTATGCTCCATTCTTTTGTGCATTTTAATTCAGTGTTGGTGTTGATTTGATTCCCATGTTTAGAAACAAAATACTGTAGGATAAATAGGTTAATCTTCTTGGTTTGTTCGTGTGTAGATGACTGATGAGCTGATCTTCTTCCACCAGTGGTAGCGGGAGGTGATGCTGGAGCAGCACATCGATCAGCAGATCATCCTGCCATTTGGGCAGGGAGAAGCTGGGATAGCCCTAATGCAGTGACATCACCATGTGGCAAATCCAGTAGATTGACACAATATTGGTGCTTGGGTGACGGGACAAAGTATGTGTACTAGTGATGGTACACGATATTCGTGCTTCTCATTGATGTTATCTATGATCAGCTAAAATTTGTGCTTCTCGTCCAATCTATGTTGATGTGCGCTTGTGCACTTGTTGGGCCTTGAACCTTGCTGTGTAGAGGAGTCGATTGATGATGTATTGTATTTCATGTGATGTGTTACTGAAATGAAATATATGAAATATTATATTATGTTGTATCTGTTTTCTAATGGGCCCATCCTTAAATGTGCATGCTTTTGCTAAAATAATGCATCAGCCCAAATAAATCAAACCAATTCAATTAAGAAAATAGGTATCGGGCTGGGCCCATGTCAGCTAGATTGGTGGATTAGGCTGTGAAATTTACGATGATTGGGCCAGGCCCATGTAGGATAGATTGATGGACTGGGCTATGAAATTTATGATGATTCCATTTGGTCACTAACAATGCCACGTCAGCTCAGCCATGTCAGATCCTACGTGGCTCAGGCAAATGGGTAGTGACCTTTCTGAAATTTTGGTCTTTAGTCTAGCTATGACCAAAATTCCAAAAAGGTCAAGTTTGTTCGTTCTTGACGGCCAACTGTTGACCTTCTGAATTTGGTCAAAAAAGGTCAATAAACGATAAATATGACGAATCAACGACCAAAATGGGGAGTCATAATTGACCGTATTTCTTGTAGTGTAGTCGGCATAGTATAGCCGTCGGCAGTGTTTTTCGTCTGACGGCAACGGACGGCGCCGTCAAAAGCGCTGACGAATCACGCAATGCCACGTCGCAGAGCTATGCCGATGGCAAAGCCATCGGCATATCTCTGCCACGTGGCAACCCGTGGTACTCCTGGTGGCAGGGCTATGCCTACAGCAAAGCCGTAGGCATAGATGAATCTATGTCGACGGCTTTGCCGTAGGGATATCTCTGCCACGTGTCATCTCCTGGTTCCTCCTGACAGCAGGGCTATGCCTACGGCAAAGCCGTCGGCATAGATTTTCAGCTGTGCCTACGGCTTTGCTGTAGGCATAGATGTGCCACGTGGCAAGCCTGGTAACTCCTGGGCGTATATATGCCGACGGCTTTGCCGTAGGCATAGTTTTTTTCCATGTTTTCTCTTTTCCAATTCATTTGACAGCATTTCAAAACAGAACAATATGAAATTATGCAGAAATATGACAATTCATCATGTAAACATACTCAAGTTCATCTACACATACTCAAGTTCACCATCATCATCTAAACATACTCAAGTTCATCACATCATCTAAAGATCATCACCGACAGAAGTTCATGAACATAAAAGTAGTGCAAGACATGAAACATCATAAAAGTAGGAATATGAAAGGCATGGCACGATGGCCACATGCACGGAATCATCAAGCAAGACCACCTCCGCCAAAACCACCACCTCCTCCGCCAAAACCACCACCACCTCCGCCAAAACCGCCATCGCGACCACCACCACTCTGCCAGATCGGAGTGACTGGGGTCGACGGAGCAGGAGTTGAGCCACCGGTCCCCTACATGTTTCAGAAAAGATTCTAACGGTGAATATGATATGATAGTGTTTCATGAACGAGAACTAGTTTGCCAGTAGTTAGGCAAATGTACTAACCGGACCATCACTGCCTAGTGCCACCCATTCATCGAACGTGGGCACGTGTGGGGGTTCTCCCGCAGGTGGTGGTGGGGGTCCCATTTGTGGTGGATCCGTGCGGTTACTCCAAGACGCCAACATAGCCTGAATGTTAGTTAAACAAGCAAACTAGAAGATCAGAAGGGATGAAAGTGCAAAATTTTAGCTTGGTTTTAAGAGGGCAAAACTAACCGTCATCATCTGACGGTTGTAATCATCGTTTGCCTTCACTCGTTTCAAGTACTCCCGCACCTCGAGATTCCTATGCTCGACAAACTCCTTATATGCCTACATAATTTAGGTTGTTTCTAAGTGAGCAATGCTGAAAATAAACTTAGAATGCTAGATAGAAAAAGATAAAGAGGAAGTACTTACAGCATGCTGGCGGGCTAAGGGAGTCTGTGAACGCCCCGTACTCTCCAATTGGCTCGGGTTGGTAGCCCGAAGTTGTGTGTACGAGATCGAAGGAGTGATCAAGCCGTCGAAACACGGATACCGGCCATTCTTCTTCCCATGGATGGCCACCACCGCCGTGTCGTCGATCTGAGACTGGGCGACCTCAGCAACAGGAACATCTAGATGCAACTCCTGATAGTGATGAATGTAAGACCCCAGGTGCTCCTCGGTCTTGCCGTAGTACTGGCTCTCGCCCTCCTTGCGATGACTCTGCTCGCGGGCCAGCTTCCACGACTCCATGTCTGAGAGCGGCCTCTTCAACTTGTCCTCCTACAACGTCAAATAGAAGTTATCCATACATAAGAACATGATGGTAAAGAAGAACAAAAATGCATCATGCACATAGATATACCTTCATGGCCTTGAAGCGCCAGTGGTTCCTGTTTCCTTGGCCGTGTGTCCCGTCGGCTCCACGGTTATCCCGGGCCTTGATGCTCTTGGCAGAAAACTCTGCATCGGCGCCGAGCCACCTATCCACCAAACTCGCCCATCCATCATGCCTTCCATAGCACCAACGAGGAACAACCTATGCAAATTTTGGAAGCATGACATGTGAGCACGAAACATATAGTTGACTGCTTGAAACAATGAAAAGTTAGTAATAGTTTCCATCATGAACTGCTCCCTGCTCAAGGTAAGTCGTAGCATCTGCGCTTGAGTTTTGGTCATCTTTTGGTGCAGGTAGTAGTGGTAGTACTGCGAGACAGCAACCCAGCGCACCTCGTACTGCAACTGACGAGCTTTCTTCTTCGCAGCCGCAAGCAAGACCACATCGGCTCTGGCCTTGTGCTCGTCAAGAACTCTATAGAGTTGCTGCAATCATGCATAAACCAGAAGCAAACAAGGCATGAGTTGAGTGATTCAATGATAAACTATGAACAAAACTGAAGACAAGTGATTCAGAAGAGAACTTACCCAAAATTTGGTGATCACGGCCTTAGCGGCCGTCCCGTACTCCGCGTTGCTGTAAGCCTTGTAGTGGGCCCAGCTCGTGGCCAAAACCCGCAGCTGTGGGTCCCTGTCTGGCCGCGGGCAGAATAGGCCAGGCCAAAACTCCTTCAACAGGACAGTGATAAGGCCTTCGGTTTACGGCCCTTTCCGCGAAGGATCCAGTTTCTGCAAAAGAATCAAATGATTGCCATGTGTACAATAAGAAAATGTTGTCATGTGTTGAAAATATGATTGAGAGGCACTTACTCCGTCCCCACAGGTTCAATGAGCCACTTGTGCTCCTTGATAGAAGGTGGTGTAGGTAGTCCGGCATTACCACGCAGCCACCCCTGCGGAGCACCCGGTGGCAAGTCACCCCACAACTCGGGATCAACCTCCCCTCCACCCTCCTCGGCCTCCTCCTCACCCTCCTCCTCGGCCTCCTCCTCCTCAACCTCCTCCTCGGCCTCCTCCTCCTCGCCATCAGGAACATACTCCTCCTCCTCAGACTCAGAAGGTTCCTGTGTATAGGAGGGCATCGAAGAAGACCCTCCTATTTCGGACACGGCCCGGAGTTTTTTGCCCCGGTTGCCTCTCCCCCCACCTCCTCCTCCTCTAGGGGCTCTCCCCCCACCGCCTCCTCCTCTAGGGTCTCCTCCGCCGACCCCTCCACCTCCATGTGAGGTGTCATCCTCGCGTAGTCAGGAGGGAACCTTGTGGGCTCGTCCACTCCGAGTAAGTCCTTTAAATTTACTGAGGAAACTAGCGCCGCTGGACTTGCCCATGATTAGCAAACCTGCATTGAGAAGAGAATAAACAATTAGTAAGGATATCAATTAAACAAGCATACAGGAAAAACATTAATACCAGAAGAGCACATTAAGCATACTATTGTAATGATCATTAAAAGAACTTACATTTTCTAGAAACCATATGAATCATCACTATTGTAATCTATTTGTGGACCGGTCTCATCATCACTATCATGCATATCTTCTTCGTTGTCTGACGGAGGTGGAGGCTCTTCCTCATCGTCAGCATCTTCATTTAACTTTTCAAGCATAATTATGTCTCTTTGATTCACAACTGCCTCACCATCAATCCGTGCGTCGTTGTCGTTTGGGTCCAGGTCAACATAACCCAAGTCATCATCCTCGTTGTTTCGGACCACGTCATCATGTTCCTCTTGATAGAACACTCCCTCGTATGTCATGGGGTTTATGTTGTAGTAATCATCATCGTTTGGGTCCGGTAGCTTACCATGCGGCGACACCTTGAACACAACTTCCCAACCCTTTAGGTACTCTTTCTGGCATGGGTAAGGCAGATAATATACTTGTGTGGCTTGGGTAGCGGCGATAAAGAGATCAGCTCCGGCATAGACGGTTGATGGTTTAACTTCAACTAAACCAACAGAAGGCGTATGTCTCAGACCCTTTTTGGGGTCGAACCATCGGCATTTGAACACAGTGAGACTTAGGTGTTCGCGGCCATGTTTGAATGTAAGCTCGTATATTTTTCCTACCCTTCCGTAGTAATCTACTTTATTATCTCCCTCAGTGAAGACTCCGGTATTTATGGTTTTGGGATCAGGCCGACTGTTCTGGTGCTCCTCTGTATGGAAGCGATACCCATTCACATCATACTTTTCGCATGTCATGACGACAGGATCAAAACCCATAGAAACCCATCTCAATTCTTCATCCATTGATTCGGTCGGATCATTTCCCTACAAGTTTAATTGAAATTATAGGGTGCATGAATTTAATTGAAATTATAGGGTGCATGAGTTTAATTGAAAGTGTAAAAAATTACTTTCTGCATGAACCACACAACGAAATTTTTCCTTCCATCAGCACCCTTTCGGAGAAGAGCAAGTGCCTCCGCTTCAGTAGGAGGCAGCATTAATTCCCGTCCATTCTTCTTCAACGAATCGACTACAATAAGAAAAGCGGTATAAGAACTAGGCAAAGTGAACATAACGAATTGACTCAAAGAATGGTGCTAATGTATTACCTCATCCACTCATCCTCAACTTCCTTGATGTTGTGCAAGATATAGAACATGACATCCTCCCACTCATCTCGTGGCATGAGATAAGGTTTTGAGCATCCAGCCCTACCACCTTGCCCGATGAATAGAGGCAACTTGGGTTCTTCTGTATTGTATCGAGACACCTTATTGTGCAACGTGGGAACATGGTCCGGATAGTAGGCTGTCCTGAGGTCTGCCACCTCCTCTAGGATAACTGCCTCAGCTATGGAAGCTTCAATCTTAGCTTTGTTTCCACATTTCTTTCTCAGATGCTTGTTCTGTCTCTCAGGGCCGTACTGCCAACGATTCTGCACAGGGCCCCCCAACAATACCTCGTTCGGGAAGTGCAAAAGGAGATGTGTCAGCGGAGTAAAGAAGCCTGGTGGGAAGGTCTTCTCTAGCTTGCATATCAACTCCGGCGCCTTCTTATGCATTTCTTTTATCGTCTCAGGACATACTTCTTTAGCACAAAGCATGCGGAAGAAATGGCTTAACTCCGCAAGCACACGCCAGACACGCTCGGGAACATAGCCCCGAACCATCACCGGCATAATCTGCTCAATCCATACATGATAGTCATGACTCTTGAGCCCGGTCACTCTGCCCGTTGAAAGATTGACCCCCTTACTTATATTCGACGCATAACCATCAGTGAACTTCACGACGTGTTTCAGCCACTTGAATGTCTCCATCTTATGATCCTTTTTAAGTACGAAGTCAGCATCGGGCTTGAACCAAGATTTTCGACTGCCTGTGGAAGGCTGCATGTGTAGACGTGGTCTATCACAAATATTCTGTTGATCAACTCTAGCATTAACATTATCCTTTGTCTTATCAGGAATGTTGAGGATCGTGCGAAAAAGGGACTCTGCGACATTCTTTTCGGTGTGCATCACGTCTATGTTGTATGGAAGTTTGAGGTCCTTAAAATAGGGAAGCTGCGTGAAGGGGGTAATGTGAGTCCAGTTGTGCGTCTCACCATATCCTTTAAAAAAAAATTCCATTTACCTTTTCCTTTGCCCTCGCCCTCGTCTTCGCCTGTGGCTTTGCCTTTGCCTTTGCCTTTCCCCTCACCGGCAGGCTTAAGAGCTTTCAGCTGAGCAAGCACATCCGCACCAGAAAACATTGGAATCTCGTTTACTTCATGGACAACTTTGCCTTTTGTGAAGTTCTTCTTGTCTTCCCTATTAGGATGGTCTGGAGGGAGGAACTGTCGATGCAGGTCAAATGCAACATAATTGCCACCCTTCTTTAGCCAAATGAAAATCAAGGCCTGCATGCACACTGGGCAAGGCATCTTTCCACTTGTACACCATCCGCAAAACAGGGCATAACCGGGAAAGTCATGCATGCAATATTGTAGCCAAACTTTCATCAAGAAATTTTTCTGCAGATGTCGGTCGTATGTCAACCTCGGGAAGTACCAAGAATGGTGCAAATCATCCACCAACGGCTGCATAAAAACACTCAAATTCTTCCCCGGATATTCAGGCCCCGGAATTATAAGCGACAGGAACATGGTCTTGCATTGCATTATGGCGCCGGGAGGGAGATTCAGCGGAATAACAAATACGGGCCAACAGCTATATGGATTAGACGACATACCATATGGATTGAACCCATCACCTGTTATAGCAATTCTGACATTCCCAGCCTCGGCTGCTTCCTCTGGGTACTCTATATCGAATGACTTCCATGCTTCACCTCCTGATGGATGTACAATTTTTTTTGGATTGTACCTTTTCCCTTCCTTGTGCCACTTCATCATTTTGGCAGACTCCTCGGTGATGAAAAGGCGCTGCAGTCTTTTTATAAAATCAAGATACCGAAGAACCTTCACAGGGATTTTTAGCTACTGCTTCTGACCATGCTTATCGACCACCTCAATATACCGAGAGGAACCGCACTTCCTACAGTACTTGTCATCCGCATACTCATGCCTAAACAAAAGGCAATTCTTTGGACAAACATGTATTTTCTCATAGTCCATCGAGAGCGCCTTCATGATTTTCTTCGTAGCGTACATGGTTTTCGGCAGTTCATGGCCCTCAGGCAGGCTGTTAGCCCATACTCCCAGAAATGCTTCAAAGCAACCTCGGCTACAGCCGTACTCAGCCTTGGCTGCCATCAGTTGCGAGATGGCATCCAGCACAGACAGCTTGGCACCCTCATAGAGAGGTTTCTTTGACGAGGCCAAGATTTCCAGGAAGGCCTTTGCGGTTTCCTCCGGCTCCTCCGGTTCATTCGCTGAATGTGACGAAGGTGTCGGCTGTGCAGCAAAGACATCATCTAGCATGTCTCTAACCCCATCGTCCTCATAACCAGTGACGCGTTGTCGTATCACATCCTCTCTACCACGGTCCCGCTGGGCAAAGTTTATCGGCATATTAAAGTTGGGCATAAATCCATGCGTGCGAAGGTGCTTAGTCATCTCACTCTTATCTCTGCGGATACGCCTCTTACATCTGGCACACGGGCATTCTGGCACCATCCTCATTGGACTACGGAATATCTCTTTCAAAAACACATCAGTTTTCTCGACCCACTCTGTTGTTACTTGATTCCGACGGAAAAACCCACTATACATCCACTGATTATCTGCCATCTCTGCTTTATTGGAAGCCACACAACAAAATTAAGGATTCATTTAAATTACCCACATCAATATTTTACTTTTTACAAGGTTGACGAGAAACGACATTTAATACACCTACATCTCTAATAGGTAAAGATGGGCCCTAATCCCACCCGAGAATGTGTAGATTGAGTACGGTCCATGCTCTACCCCATTCCGAGACAAAATTTCGGCGGCACCTCCCCGCTGTTCTCCAAATACACGTCTCGGCAAAATGCCGAGAGAATGTGCATCCGGAGAACAACAGGGAGGCGCCGCCGAAATCTTGTCTCGGAACGGGGTAGAGCATGAACAACGTACCCAATCTACACATCCTCGGGCTGTCCGTGGAAAGCGCTGGACAATCTGAAAGAGTTGCGGTGATAAATATGCAATTGAATGCATATTTATCGATGCAACCCTTTCGGACGGGAGACCTAGGTTACGCGACTTGATGTGAAAATTTAATCTAGTGACATGGAAAAAAAGTGGACGAGGTCATGGAATTGTTGCTCACCCTCCGATGTAGAGGATGTAGTCGATCAAAGGAGGGACGATCCTGGACCAACACCTCCAACGTCGACGGTGACTCCATCAAGATGGGAACACCACAAATCCTGTTAATTCCATCAAGTGAAAAAAAATTAGGTCTTCACCTCACATTAACCATTTTGCACAACATTATGAATCGACATGAAACAAAATGTCAAATTGCAAAAAAAATCTTTATTAAGTATTTTAGAAACCAAGTGCCTCGATTTGCTTCTTATATATGAATCAACATAGGCCCGTCGGCGTAGATGTCGTCAGCGTAGTCTTGTCAGACCGTCGGCATAGTATAGCCGTCGGCATAGGGGCCTATGCCAACGGCCTGACGTCAGCCGTCGGCATAGTATAGCCGTCGGCAGTGTTTTTCGTCTGACGGCAACGTACGGCGCCGTCAAAAGCGCTGACGAATCACGCAATGCCACATCGCAGAGCTATGCCAACGGCAAAGCCGTCGGCATACCTCTGCCACGTGGCAACCCGTGGTACTCCTGGTGGCAGGGCTATGCCTACAACAAAGCTGTAGGCATAGATGAATCTATGTCGACGGCTTTGCCGTAGGCATATCTCTGCCACGTGTCATCTCCTGGTTCCTCTTGGCAGCAGGGCTATGCCTACGGCAAAGCCCTCGGGATAGATTTTCAGCTATGCCTACGGCTTTGCTGTAGGCATAGATGTGCCACGTGGCAAGCCCTGGTAACTCCTAGCCGTATATATGCCGATAGCTTTGCCGTAGGCATAGTTTTTTTCTTCCCTGCTTTCTCTTTTCCAATTCATTTGACAACATTTCAAAACAGAACAATATGAAATTATGCCGAAATATGACAATTCATCATGTAAACATACTCAAGTTCATCTACACATACTCAAGTTCACCATCATCATCTAAACATACTCAAGTTCATCACATCATCTAAAGATCATCACCGACGGAAGTTCATGAACATAAAAGTAGTGCAAGACATGAAACATCATAAAAGTGGGAATATGAAAGGCATGGCACGATGGCCACATGCATGGAATCATCAAGCAAGACCACCTCCGCCAAAACCACCACCTCCGCCAAAACCACCACCTCCTCCGCCAAAACCACCACCACCTCCGCCAAAACCGCCATCGCGACCACCACCACTCTGCCAGATCGGAGTGACTGGGGTCGACGGAGCAGGAGTCGAGCCACCGGTCCCCTACATGTTTCAGAAAAGATTCTAACGGTGAATATGATATGATAGTGTTTCATGAACGAGAACTAGTTTGCCAGTAGTTAGGCAAATGTACTAACCGGACCATCACTGCCTAGTGCCACCCATTCATCGAACGTGGGCACGTGTGGGGGTTCTCCCGCAGGTGGTGGTGGGGGTCCCATTTGTGGTGGATCCGTGCGGTTACTCCAAGACGCCAACATAGCCTGAATGTTAGTTAAACAAGCAAACTAGAAGATCAGAAGGGATGAAAGTGCAAAATTTTAGCTTGGTTTTAAGAGGGCAAAACTAACCGTCATCATCTGACGGTTGTAATCATCATTTGCCTTCACTCGTTTCAAGTACTCCCGCACCTCGAGATTCCTATGCTCGACAAACTCCTTATATGCCTACATAATTTAGGTTGTTTCTAAGTGAGCAATGCTGAAAATAAACTTAGAATGCTAGATAGAAAAAGATAAAGAGGAAGTACTTACAGCATGCTGGCGGGCTAAGGGAGTCTGTGAACGCCCCGTACTCTCCAACTGGCTCGGGTTGGTAGCCCGAAGCTGTGTGTATGAGATCGAAGGAGTGATCAAGCCGTCGAAACACGGATACCGGCCATTCTTCTTCCCCTGGATGGCCACCACCGCCATGTCGTCGATCTGAGACTGGGCGACCTCAGCAACAGGAACATCCGGATGCAACTCCTAATAGTGATGAATGTAAGACCCCAGGTGCTCCTCCGTCTTGCCGTAGTACTGGCTCTCGCCCTCCTTGCGATGACTCCGCTCGCGGGCCAGCTTCCGCGACTCCATGTCTGAGAGCGGCCTCTTCAACTTGTCCTCCTACAACGTCAAATAGAAGTTAGCCATACATAAGAACATGACGGTAAAGAAGAACAAAAATGCATCATGCACATAGATATACCTTCATGGCCTTGAAGCCCCAGTGGTTCCTGTTTCCTTGGCCGTGTGTCCCGTCGGCTCCACGGTTAGCCCGGGCCTTCATGCTCTTGGCAGCAAACTCTGCATCGGCGCCGAGCCACCTATCCACCAAACTCGCCCATCCTTCATGCCTTCCATAGCACCAACGAGGAACAACCTATGCAAATTTTGGAAGCATGACATGTGAGCACGAAACATATAGTTGACTGCTTGAAACAATGAAAAGTTAGTAATAGTTACCATCATGAACTGCTCCCTGCTCAAGGTAAGTCGTAGCTTCTGTGCTTGAGTTTTGGTCATCTTTTGATGCAGGTAGTAGTGGTAGTATTGCGAGATGGCAACCCAGTGCACCTCGTACTGCAACTGACGAGCTTTCTTCTTCGCAGCCGCAAGCAAGACCACATCGGCTCTGGCCTTGTGCTGCAATCATGCATAAACCAGAAGCAAAAAAGGCATGAATTGAGTGATTCAATGATAAACTATGAACGAAACTGAAGACAAGTGATTCAGAAGAGAACTTACCCAAAATTTGGTGATCACGGCCTTAGCGGCCGTCCCGTACTCCGCGTTGCTGTAAGCCTCGTAGTGGGCCCAGCTCGTGGCCAAAACCCGCAGCTGCGGGTCCCTGTCTGGCCGCGGGCAGAATAGGCCAGGCCAAAACTCCTTCAACAGGACAGTGATAAGGCCGTTCGGTTTACGACCCTTTCCGCGAAGGATCCAGTTTCTGCAAAAGAATCAAATGATTGCCATGTGTACAATAAGAAAATGTTGTCATGTGTTGAAAATATGATTGAGAGGCACTTACTCCGTCCCCACAGGTTCAATGAGCCACTTGTGCTCCTCGATAGAAGGTGGTGTAGGTAGTCCGGCATTACCACGCAGCCACCCCTGCGGAGCACCCGGTGCCAAGTCACCCCACAACTCGGGATCAACCTCCCCTCCACCCTCCTCGGCCTCCTCCTCACCCTCCTCCTCGGCCTCCTCCTCCTCAACCTCCTCCTCGGCCTCCTCCTCCTCGCCATCAGGAACATACTCCTCCTCCTCAGACTCAGAAGGTTCCTGTGTATAGGAGGGCATCGAAGAAGACCCTCCTATTTCGGACACGGCCCGGAGTTTTTGCCCCGGTTGCCTCTCCCCCCACCTCCTCCTCCTCTAGGGGCTCTCCCCCCACCGCCTCCTCCTCTAGGGTCTCCTCCCCCGACACCTCCACCTCCTTGTGAGGTGTCATCCTCGCGTAGTTGGGAGGGAACCTTGTGGGCTCGTCCACTCCGAGTAAGTCCTTTAAATTTACTGAGGAAACTGGCGCCACTGGACTTGCCCATGATTAGCAAACCTGCATTGAGAAGAGAATAAACAATTAGTAAGGATATCAATTAAACAAGCATACAGGAAAAACATTAATACCAGAAGAGCACATTAAGCATACTATTGTAATGATCATTAAAAGAACTTACATTTTCTAGAACCCATATGAATCATCACTATTGTAATCTATTTGTGGACCGGTCTCATCATCACTATCATGCATATCTTCTTCGTTGTCTGATGGAGGTGGAGGCTCTTCCTCATCGTCAGCATCTTCATTTAACTTTTCAAGCATAATTATGTCTCTTTGATTCACAACTGCCTCACCATCAATCCGTGCGTCGTTGTCGTTTGGGTCCAGGTCAACATAACCCAAGTCATCATCCTCGTTGTTTCGGACCACGTCATCATGTTCCTCTTGATAGAACACTCCCTCGTATGTCATGGGGTTTATGTTGTAGTAATCATCATCGTTTGGGTCCGGTAGCTTACCATGCGGCGACACCTTGAACACAACTTCCCAACCCTTTAGGTACTCTTTCTGGCATGGGTAAGGCAGATAATATACTTGTGTGGCTTGGGTAGCGGCGATAAAGAGATCAGCTCCGGCATAGACGGTTGATGGTTTAACTTCAACTAAACCAACAGAAGGCGTATGTCTCAGACCCTTTTTGGGGTCGAACCATCGGCATTTGAACACAGTGAGACTTAGGTGTTCGCGGCCATGTTTGAATGTAAGCTCGTATATTTTTCCTACCCTTCCATAGTAATCTACTTTATTATCTCCTTCAGTGAAGACTCCGGTATTTATGGTTTTGGGATCAGGCCGACTGTTCTGGTGCTCCTCTGTATGGAAGCGATACCCATTCACATCATACTTTTCGCATGTCATGACGACAGGATCAAAACCCATAGAAACCCATCTCAATTCTTCATCCATTGATTCGGTCGGATCATTTCCCTACAAGTTTAATTGAAATTATAGGGTGCATGAATTTAATTGAAATTATAGGGTGCATGAGTTTAATTGAAAGTGTGAAAAATTACTTTCTCCATGAACCACACAACGAAATTTTTCCTTCCATCGGAACCCTTTCGGAGAAGAGCAAGTGCCTCCGCTTCAGTAGGAGGCAGCATTCCCGTCCATTCTTCTTCAACGAATCTACTACAATAAGAAAAGCGGTATAAGAACTAGGCAAAGTGAACATAACGAATTGACTCAAAGAATGGTGCTAAGGTATTACCTCATCCACTCATCCTCAACTTCCTTGATGTTGTGCAAGATATAGAACATGACATCCTCCCACTCATCTCGTGGCATGAGATAAGGTTTCGAGCATCCAGCCCTACCACCTTGCCCGATGAATAGAGGCAACTTGGGTTCTTTTGTATTGTATCGAGACACCTTATTGTGCAACGTGGGAACATGGTCCGGATAGTAGGCTGTCTTGAGGTCTGCCACCTCCTCTAGGATAACTGCCTCAGCTATGGAAGCTTCAATCTTAGCTTTGTTTCCACATTTCTGTCTCAGATGCTTGTTCTGTCTCTCAGGGCCGTACTGCCAACGATTCTGCACAGGGCCCCCCAACAATACTTCGTTTGGGAGGTGCAAAAGGAGATGTGTCATCGGAGTAAAGAAGCCTGGCGGGATGATCTTCTCTAGCTTGCATATCAACTCCGGCGCCTTCTTATGCATTTCTTTTATCTTCTCAGGACATACTTCTTTAGCACAAAGCGTGCGGAAGAAATGGCTTAACTCCGCAAGCACGCGCCAGACACGCTCGGGAACATAGCCCCGAACCATCACCGGCATAATCCGCTCAATACATACATGATAGTCATGACTCTTGAGCCCGGTCACTCTGCCCGTTGAAAGATTGACCCCCTTACTTATATTCGACGCATAACCATCAGTGAACTTCACGACGTGTTTCAGCCACTTGAATGTCTCCATCTTATGATCCTTTTTAAGTACGAAGTTAGCATCTGGCTTGAACCAAGATTTTTGACTGCCTGTGGGAGGCTGCATGTGTAGACGTGGTCTATCACAAATATTCTGCTGATCAACTCTAGCATTAACATCATCCTTTGTCTTATCAGGAATGTTGAGGATCGTGCGAAAAAGGGACTCTGCGACATTCTTTTCGGTGTGCATCACGTCTATGTTGTATGGAAGTTTGAGGTCCTTAAAATAGGGAAGCTGCGTGAAGGGGGTAATGTGAGTCCAGTTGTGCGTCTCACCATATCCTTCAAAAAAATTCCCTTTTCCCTTTTCCTTTGCCCTCGCCCTCGTCTTCGCCTGTGACTTTGCCTTTGCCTTTGCCTTTGCATTTCCGCTCACCGGCAGGCTTAAGAGCTTTCAGCTGAGCAAGCACATCCGCACCAGAAAACGTTGGAATCTCGTTTACTTCATGGACAACTTTGCCTTTTGTGAAGTTCTTCTTGTCTTCCCTATCAGGATGGTCTGGAGGGAGGAACTGTCGATGCAGGTCAAATGCAACATACTTGCCACCCTTCTTCAGCCAAATGAAAATCAAGGCCTGCATGCACACTGGGCAAGGCATCTTTCCACTTGTACACCATCCGCAAAACAGGGCATAACCGGGAAAGTCATGCATGCAATATTGTAGCCAAACTTTCATCAAGAAATTTTTCTGCAGATGTCGGTCGTATGTCAACCTCGGGATGTACCAAGAAGGGTGCAAATCATCCACCAACGGCTGCATAAACACACTCAAATTCTTCCCCGGATATTCAGGCCCCGGAATTATAAGCGACAGGAACATGGTCTTGCATTGCATTATGGCGCCGGGAGGGAGATTCAGTGGAATAACAAATACGGGACAACAGCTGTATGGATTAGACGACATACCATATGGGATGAACCCATCACCTGTTATAGCAATTCTGACATTCCCAGCCTCGGCTGCTTCCTCCGGGTACTCTATATCGAATGACTTCCATGCTTCACCTCCTGATGGATGTACAATTTTTTTTGGATTGTACCTTTTCCCTTCCTTGTGCCACTTCATCATTTTGGCAGACTCCTCAGTGATGAAAAGGCGCTGCAGTCTTTTTATAAAATCAAGATACCGAAGAACCTTCACAGGGATTTTTAGCTGCTGCTTCTGACCATGCTTATCGACCACCTCAATATACCGAGAGGAACCGCACTTCCTACAGTACTTGTCATCCGCATACTCATGCCTAAACAAAAAGCAATTCTTTGGACAAACATGTATTTTCTCATAGTCCATCGAGAGAGCCTTCATGATTTTCTTCGTAGCGTACATGGTTTTCGGCAGTTCATGGCCCTCAGGCAGGCTGTTTGCCCATACTCCCAGAAATGCTTCGAAGCAACCTCAGCTACAGCCGTACTCAGCCTTGACTGCCATCAGTTGCGAGATGGCATCCAGCACAGACAGCTTGGCACCCTCATAGAGAGGTTTCTTTGACGAGGCCAAGATTTCCAGGAAGGCCTTTGCGGTTTCCTCCGGCTCCTCCGGTTCATTCGCTGAATGTGACGGAGGTGTCGGCTGTGCAGCAAAGACATCATCTAGCATGTCTCTAACCCCATCGTCCTCATAACCAGCGACGCGTTGTCGTATCACATCCTCTCTACCACGGTCCCGCAAGGCAAATTTATCGGCATATTAAAGTTGGGCATAAATCCATGCGTGCGAAGGTGCTTAGTCATCTCACTCTTATCTCTGCGGATACGCCTCTTACATCTGGCACACGGGCATTCTGGCACCATCCTCATTGGACTACGGAATATCTCTTTCAAAAACACATCAGTTTTCTCGACCCACTCTGTTGTTACTTGATTCCGACGGAAAAACCCACTATACATCCACTGATTATCTGCCATCTCTGCTTTATTGGAAGCCACACAACAAAATTAAGGATTCATTTAAATTACCCACATCAATATTTTATTTTTTACAAGGTTGACGAGAAACGACATTTAATACACCTACATCTCTAATAGGTAAAGATGGGTCCTAATCCCACCCGAGAATGTGTAGATTGAGTACGGTCCATGCTCTACGCCATTCTGAGACAAAATTTCGGCAGCACCTCCCTGCTGTTCTCCAAATACACGTCTCGGCAAAATGCCGAGAGAATGTGCATCCGTAGAACAACAGGGAGGCGCCGCCGAAATCTTGTCTCGGAACGGGGTAGAGAATGAACAACGTACCCAATCTACACATCCTCGGGCTGTCCGTGGAAAGCGCTGGACAATCCGAAAGAGCTGCGGTGATAAATATGCAATTGAATGCATATTTATCGATGCAACCCTTTCGGACAGGAGACCTAGGTTACGCGACTTGATGTGAAAATTTAATCTAGTGACATGGAAAAAAAAGTGGACGAGGTCATGGAATTGTTGCTCACCCTCCGATGTAGAGGATGTAGTCGATCAAAGGAGGGACGATCCTGGACCAACGCCTCCAATGTCGACGGTCACTCCATGAAGATGGGAACACCACAAATCCTGTTAATTCCATCAAGTGAAAAAAATTAGGTCTTCACCTCACATTAACCATTTGGAACATTATGAATCGACATGAAACAAAATGTCAAATTGCAAAAAAAAATCTTTATATTAAGTATTTTAGAAACCAAGTGCCTTGATTTGCTTCTTATATATGAATCAACATGACCATAACACTAACTTGACCAATATCCATCCATCTATCACAAATTTTCCCAACATCTAATTCATCTATATTCACAAACTTAGTAAAAACTATCTAGTATGTATCTAAATACCTAATAAAACTACACAAAACTATCTAGTATATATCTAAATATCCATCCACCTATCTATTCATCTAGCATCCATCTATATATTCATCTAGCATCCATCCATCTATCTAGCATCTATCTATTCATCCAGCCACCATGAACACAAGCAACGAGAACAACGGGTGCTCACTGGGGCTGGGAGGGGGCACGGCGGGGTCTGGCGGTGGAAGGAGGAGCTCACTGGGGCGGGAGTGCTCGTCGAAGCAGGGCCGGCCGAAGCCGCGCCCAGGAGTGTTCGTCGGGGCGGCCTGCGGGCTCCGGGAGGCCGAGCCAGGGGCGGGGAGCCCTGCGGCCGACGGCGGCGCGAGACGGGGTCGGCGCGGGCCGGGTGGACGGCGGCGTTGTGGGGTCAGGGTGGGGTTGGAAGGCCAGGGCGGGGTCGAGTGGACGGCGGCGCAGCGAGGAGGGGGCGGAGAGGGTCGGGGCGAGGGGCGGGGAGGGGCACGGGCGGCGGCGGCAGGCGGCGGGGAGCGGCGCGGGTCGAGCGGGCGGCGGGGAGCGGCGTGGCTGGTCGAGCGGGCGGCGGGGAGCGGCGCGGGTGGAGCGGCGGCGCCGCGTGGGGGCGGCGGGGAGCGGCGCAGCGTCGGGGGCGCGATGGGGAATGAGTGTAGGGGGTTCGCCCCGCGGGTGGATAAGGTAGCCTATGCCGACGGCTAAGCCGTCGGCATACGTGAGGAGGCCACGTGGCACCTATGCCGACGGCCTAGCCGTAGGCATACTTTTTTATTTTTTTATTTTTATTATTACCCACGTCACTGATACGCGTAACGCCTACCGTATGGCCTCAGCTATGCCGACGGCTTTGCCGTCGGCATAGTTTTATTTCCCTTTTTTATTTTATATAAATTTTTTAATGTTTTCTTATAGTTATATATTTATTCTTTTTTATTTTATATAGATTTTTAAATTTTTTTATAGTTATAATTTTCCTTTTTTATGTATTATTATTTCATATAGATTTTTTATTTTTTTAAACCGCTCAGCCCTCTCCTCTCCCGGAACCACACAGAGGGGAGGGGAGGGGAGGCGCCGAATTCGAGTAGCTTCGTCCGCCAAGGCCGTGGCCTGGTCGCGGGTATGGGAGCGCCATGGCCGCCCTCGATCGCGTGCTTGATCTGGAGCTTAGTTCGTCAGGTGAGTGAAGAGGGGGAGGGGGTCGTCGACGGTGAGGGTGGGGGTGGGGGCGGCGGTAGCTTAATTCGTCAGGTGAGTGAAGGGGGAGGGAGTCATCGATAGAGGGACACCTGGGAGCAACATCCGGGCCAAACCCACTGCTACATATCCACACCGTGTAGACCCGACACGTCCGTTTCCCCCCTCCCGGTGCCGGCGGCAGCGCCGTCCGTTAGGGGGGCCACACCACAAAGATGCGAGCTGCCTCTTCGTACATACCACAACACCACCCTGCTTGTATGAGGGCCCGGTACGACACTCCGGTGGCATTGCTACCCCCTAGGGACCCCGTCCCGCCTAACCCTGGAGCGGTTGACCACGAGATCTAGCCCTTTGACTTCCTACGGACGGGCTTTGACTAGTGGACCTCTCCACCCGATTGTGTCAGGTCAGCCCAGAGGGACACCTGGGAGCAACATCCGGGCCAAACCCACAGCTACATCCACTCCGTGTAGACCCGACGCGTCCGTTCCCCCCCCCCCCTCCAGGTGCCGGCAGCGGCACCGTCCGTGATGGGGGGCACACCACGGAGATGCGTGTCGCCTCTTCGGACATGCCACAACACCACCCCGCATGTATGAGGGCCCGGTACGACGCTCCGGTGCCATTGCTACCCCACAGGTCCCCCGTCCCGCCTAACCCTGTAGCGTTTGACCACGGGATCTAGCCCTTTGACTTTGCACAGACGGGCTTTGACCAGCGGACCTCCCCACCCGGTTTTGTTAGGTCAGCCCATAGGAACACTTTGGAGCAACATCCGGGCCAGACCCACAACAAGATCCCCTCCGTGTAGACCCGACGCGTTCCCCCCTCCAAGTGCCGGCGGCGGCGCCGTCCGTGAGGGGGGCCACGCCCCGGAGACGCGTGCCGCCTCTTCGGACATTTCACCACACCACCCCGCATGTATGAGGGCCCGATGCGACGCTCCGGTGGCATTGCTACCCCCACAGGGCCCCCGTCCCACCTGTCCCTGTAGTGTTTAACCACGGGATCTAGCCCTTTGACTTTGCACGGACGGGCTTTGAGAAGCGGACCTCCCCACCCAGTTGTGTTAGATCACCCCATAGGAACACTTTGGAGCAACATCCGGGCCAGATCCACAGCAAGATCCCCTCCGTGTAGACCCGATGCGTCAGTTTCCCCCCTCCAGGTGCCGGCGGCGGCACCGTCCGTGAGGGGGGGCACACCCCGGACACGCGTGCCGTGCGTTTGCAACCGCCACAACACTTCCAGACTTGTGAGAGGCCACCTACGCAAGATTTGGCGGCATGCTAGCCCCCGGAGGCCGCCGGCCATAGCCGTAGACGCGCGAAGGGCAATCCGCATAGAGGGAATTTTTCGGATATTTCTCCATCACCAAAAATTATGAAAAAAATACCATCGTTCCTATAGCACATGTTCCCACGTCGTGCAAAAAAACACATGATTTTATCGCGCTCCGAGTATTTAATAATATTCACGCCGCATCGTTACCGTAGAACGTCTACTACCGTGTCATCGCCGTCCGTCAGGGGGGCCACGCCCCGGAGATGCGTGCCACCTCTTCGTACATGCCACCACACCACCCCGCATGTATGAGGGCCCGGTGCGATGCTCCGGTGGCATTGCTACCCCGCAGGGCCCCCGTCCCGCCTAACCCTATAGCGTTTGACCACGGGATCTAGTCCTTTGACTTTGCACGAACGGGCTTTGACCAGCGGACCTCCCACCCGGTTGTGTTAGGTCAGCCCATAGGAACACTTTGGAGCAACATCCGGGAAAGGCCCACAGCAAGATCCCCTCCGTGTAGACCCGACGCATCCGTTTCCCCCCTCCAGGTGCCGGCGGCGACGCCGTCCGTGAGGGGGGGCACACCCCAGACCCGTGTGCCGGGCGTTTGCAATCGCCACAACACTTCCAGACTTGTGAGAGGCCGCCTACGCAAGATTTGGCGGCCTACTAGCCCCCGGAAGCCGCCGGCCACAGCCGTAGACGCCCGAAGGGCAATCCGCGTAGAGGGAATTTTTCGGATACTTCTCCATCACCAAAAATTATGAAAAAAATACTATTGTTCGTATAGCACATGTGCCCACGTCGTGCAAAAAAACTCATGATTTTATCGCGCTCCGAGTATTTAATAATATTCACGCCGCATCGTTACCGCAAAATGTCTACTACCGTGTCATCGCCATCTATGAGGGGGGCCACGCCCCGGAGACGCGTGCCGCCTCTTCGGACATTTCACCACACCACCCCGCATGTATGAGGCCCGGTGCGACGCTCCGGTGGCATTGCTACCCCCACAGGGCCCCCGTCCCGCCTGACCCTGTAGCGTTTGACCACGGGATCTAGCCCTTTGACTTTGCACGGACGGGCTTTGACCAGCGGACCTCCCTGCCCAGTTGTGTGAGGTCACCCCATAGGAACACTTTGGAGCAACATCCGGGCCAGACCCACAGCAAGATCCCCTCTGTGTAGACCCGATGCGTCCGTTTCCCCCCTCCAGGTGCCGGCGGCGGCGCCGTCCATGAGGGGGGGCCACACCCCGGACACGCGTGCCGTGCGTTTGGAACCGCCACAACACTTCCAGACTTGTGAGAGGCCGCCTACGCAAGATTTGGTGGCATGCTAGCCCCCGAAGGCCGCCGGACACAGCCGTAGACGCGCGAAGGGCAATCCGCGTAGAGGGGATTTTTCGGATATTTCTCCATCACCAAAAATTATGAAAAAATACCATCGTTCCTATAGCACATGTGCCCACGTCGTGCAAAAAAACTCATGATTTTATCGCGCTCCGAGTATTTAATAATATTCACGCCGCATCGTTACCGCAGAACGTCTACTACCGTGTCCGAGGGGGGCCACACCCCGGAGACGCGTGCTGCCTCTTCGGACATGCCACCACACCACCCCGCATGTATGAGGGCCCGGTGCGATGCTCCGGTGGCATTGCTACCCCGCAGGGCCCCCGTCCCGCCTAACCCTGTAGCGTTTGACCACGGGATCTAGTCCTTTGACTTTGCATGGACGGGCTTTGACCAGCGGACCTCCCCACCCGGTTGTGTTAGGTCAGCCCATAGGAACACTTTGGAGCAACATCCGGGGCAGACCCACAGCAAGATCCCCTCCGTGTAGACCCGACGCGTCCGTTTCCCCCATCCATGTCCCGGCGGCGGCGCCGTCCGTGAGGGGGGAACACCCCGGACACGCGTGCCGGGCGTTTGCAACCGCCACAACACTTCCAGACTTGTGAGAGGCCGCCTAAGAAATATTTGGCGGCATGCTAGCCCCCGGAGGCCGCCGGCGACAGCCGTAGACGCCCGAAGGGCAATCCGCGTAGAGGGAATTTTTCGGATACTTCTCCGTCACCAAAAATTATGAAAAAAAATACTATTGTTCGTATAGCACATGTGCCCACGTCATGCAAAAAAACTCATGATTTTATCGCGCTCTGAGTATTTAATAATATTCACGTCGCATCGTTACCGCAAAACGTCTACTACCGTGTCATCGCCATCGGTGAGGGGGGCCATGCACCGGAGACGCGTGCCGCCTCTTCGAACATTTCACCACACCACCCCGCATGTATGAGGGCCTGGTGCGACGCTCCGGTGGCATTGCTACCCCCACAGGGCCCCCGTCCCGCCTGACCCTGTAGCGTTTGACCACGGGATCTAGCCCTTTGACTTTGCACGGGCGGGCTTTGACCAGCGGACCTCCCCACCCAGTTGTGTTAGGTCACCCCATAGGAACACTTTGGAGCAACATCCGGGCCAGACCCACAGCAAGATCCCCTCCGTGTAGACCCGATGCATCCATTTCCCCCCTCCAGGTGCCGGCGGCGCCGCCGTCCGTGAGGGGGCACACCCCGGACAGGCGTGCCGTGTGTTTGCAACCGCCACAACACTTCCAGACTTGTGATAGGCCGCCTACGCAAGATTTGGCGGCATGCTAGCCCCCGGAGGCCGCCGGCCACAGCCGTAGACGCGCAAAGGGCAATCCGCATAGAGGGAATTTTTCGGATATTTCTCCATCACCAAAAATTATGAAAAAATACCATCATTCCTATAGCACATGTGCCCACGTCGTGCAAAAAAACTCATGATTTTATCACGCTCCGAGTATTTAATAATATTCACGCCGCATCGTTACCGCAGAACGTCTACTACCATGTCATCGCCGTCCGTGAGGGGGACCACGCCCCGGAGACGCGTGCCGCCTCTTAGGACATGCCACCACACCACCCCGCATGTATGAGGGCCCGGTGCGATGCTCCGGTGGCATTGCTACCCCGCAGGGCCCCCGTCCCTCCTAAACCTGTAGCGTTTGACCACGGGATCTAGTCCTTTGACTTTGCACGGACGGGCTTTGACCAGCGGACCTCCCCACCCGGTTGTGTTAGGTCAGCCCATAGGAACACTTTGGAGCAACATCCGGGGCAGACCCACAGCAAGATCCCCTCCGTGTAGACCCGACGCGTCCGTTTCCCCCCTCCAGGTGCCGGCGGTGGCGCCGTCCGTGAGGGGGGGCACACCCCGGACACAAGTGCCGGGCTTTTGCAACCGCCACAACACTTCCAGACTTGTGAGAGGCCGCCTACGCAAGATTTGGCGGCATGCTAGCCCCCGGAGGCCGCCGGCCACAGCCGTAGACGCCCGAAGGGCAATCCGCGTAGAGGGAATTTTTCGGATACTTCTCCATCATCAAAAATTATGAAAAAATACTATTGTTCGTATAGCACATGTGCCCACGGCGTGCAAAAAAACTCATGATTTTATCGCGCTCCGAGTATTTAATAATATTCATGCCGCATCATTACCGTAAAACGTCTACTACCGTGTCATCGCCATCTGTGAGGGGGGCCATGCCCCAGAGACGCGTGCCGCCTCTTCGGACATTTCACCACACCATCCCGCATGTATGAGGGCCCGGTGCGATGCTCCGGTGGCATTGCTACCCCCACAGGGCCCCCGTCTCGCCTGACCCTGTAGCCTTTGACCACGGGATCTAGCCCTTTGACTTTGCACGAACGGGCTTTGACCAGCGGACCTCCCCACCCGGTTGTGTTAGGTCACCCATAGGAACACTTTGGAGCAACATCCGGGCCAGACCCACAGCAAGATCCCCTCTGTGTAGACCCGATGCGTCCGTTTCCCCCCCTCCAGGTGCCGGCGGCGGCGCCGTCCGTGAGGGAGGGCACACCCCGGACACGTGTGCCATGCGTTTGCAACCGCCACAACACTTCCAGACTTGTGAGAGGCTGCCTACGCAAGATTTGGCGGCATGCTAGTCCCCGGAGGCCGCCGGCCACAGCCGTAGACGCGCGAAGGGCAATCCGCATAGAGGGAATTTTTCGGATATTTCTCCATCGCCAAAAATTATGAAAAAATACAACTTTTCATATAGCACATGTGCCCACGTCGTGGAAAAAACTCATGATTTTATCGCGCTCTGAGTATTTAATAATATTCACGCCGCATCGTTACCACAAAACGTCTACTACCGTGTCATCGCCCTCTGTGAGGGGGGCCACGCCCCGGAGACGCGTGCCGCCTCTTCGGACATGCCACCACACCACCCCGCATGTATGAGGGCCCGGTGCGACGCTCCGGTGGCATTGCTACCCCCCAGGGCCCCGTCCCGCCTAACCCTGTAGCGTTTGACCACGGGATCTAGCCCTTTGACTTTGCACGGACGAGCTTTGACCAGCGGACCTTCCCACCCGGTTGTGTTAGGTCAGCCCATAGGAACACTTTGGAGCAACAACCGGGCCAGACCCACAGCAAGATCCCCTAAGTGTAGACCCCACGCGTCCGTTTCCCCCCTCCAGGTGCCGGCGGCGCCGCCGTCCGTGAGGGGGGCACACTCCGGACACGCGTGCCGCCTCTTCGAACATGCCATAACACCACCCCGCTTGTATGAGGGGCCGGTGCGACGCTCCGGTGCCATTGCTATCCCCGGGGCCCCTGTCCCCCTAACCCTGGAGCGGTTGACCACGAGATCTAGCCCTTTAACTTTGCACGGACCGGCTTTAACAGTGGACCTTCCACCCGGCTGTGTCAGGTCAGCCCCAGAGGGACACCTGGGAGCAACATCCGGGGCCAAATCGATAACTACATCCCCTCCATGTAGACCCGATGCGTCCGTTTCCCCCCTTCAGGTGCCGGTGGCGGCGCCGTCCGTTAGGGGGACCACGCCCCGGAGATGCGTGCCGCCTCTTCGGACATGCCACAACACCACCCGGTTGTGGTAGGTCATCCCATAGAAACACTTCGAAGATGCGTCCCCTCCGTATAGACCCGATGCGGCTGTTTCCGCCCTCCAGATGCCGGCAGCGGCGCTGTTCGTGAGGGGGGCACACCGCGGCGCTGCCTCCAGATGTTTCAGCATAGCTGTTTTTGATTTTAATAAAATATAATGTTCTATATTCAAAAGAACATGACGTCACATTATTAATGTGCTCGAAAAAAATACGAACTATATATATATATATTCATAATCTATGAAAAAAATTACAAACTACACATATATTCATATAATACATAAAAAAGCATAAAAACATATGTAAAAAAAGCATAAAAACATATGTAAAAAAAGCATAAAAACATATGTAAAAAAACACATGTAAAAAAAATAACTATGCCGACGCCATTGCCGTCGGCATAGATACGGCTGGGTTTAGGCGGGCGCCGTGCCACGGATCGATGACGCGGAGCCTATGCCGACGGCTGCCGTCGGCATATCTGCGCCGCGGATCAGTGACGTGGCGTGCGGAGGTATGCCGACGGCCGCCCGTCCCGACCGTCGGTATAGCTTTGACGCCGTTAGCCGCTGGTCACGGGCGGGGTCGCCGGGCCCACATGTACGCCGACGGCACACTTATGCCGACGGCCACTGTCGGCGTTTATTAATCTAGGTCGACGGCTGATATGTGCCGACGGTTGCCGTCGGCGTAGATAGGGGTAGCCCGACGGCCAGGATAAGCCGACGGCCAGGACTAGGCTGTCGGCATAGATCCAAGTAGGCCGACGGCAGCCGTCGGCATAGTTTTGGCCGTCGGTGTAGAGCCGTTTTCCGGTAGTGGGCAGGATTGCTGCCGGTGGAGTGGTGTTCGCTGCAGCAACCAAACAGGCCATGTCATCAAGCTTCACCTTCACAATACAAGTCCTGATGCTTACACCTATACTCCGTGCTTTGATGCTAATTCATTGCATGGCGAGATAAGCCCCTCACTATTTTCCTTGAAGCATGTAGAGCACATGGATCTTAGCATGAACTGCTTGCTAGGGCCAAATGGCCATATTCCTCTGTTCTTGGCCTCCATGGAAAACCTGAGGTACCTTAACCTGTCTGGCATACTATTTATAGGTAGAGTTCCTTCTCAGCTTGCTAACCTGTCTAAGATGCAGCATCTTGACCTTGGTCAGGGTTATGAAATGTACTCAACGGACATCACCTGGTTAACAAAGCTACCACTGCTGCAGTCACTTGGAATGAGCGGATTAAATCTCTCAACGATAACTGACTGGCCTCGTACCTTGAATATGATTTCATCTCTGAGGGCTATCACTCTTACTGCCTGTTCACTTGAAACTGCAAGCCAATCGCTTCCCTACCTTAACCTCACGAAACTTGAGAAGCTTGATCTGTCCGGAAACTTTTTAGGCCACTCACTTGCATCAAGTTGGTTTTGGAAAGTGAAGGGCCTCAAATACCTCAATCTTGCTGCAAATCAATTATCTGGAAACTTTCCAGATGCACTAGGAAACATGTCGTCACTCAAGGTACTTGATTTGTCTAACAACAATCTGGATATGAGAAACCTGAAAAATGTTCTTAAAAATCTTTGCTGTTTGGAAATACTGGATCTCTCTGAAAATTATATGTATGGAGATATAGTGGTGTTGATGGAGGGGTTGCCGCGATGCGCATGGGACAAACTGCAACAGCTGCATTTCAGTCAAAACCAGTTCACTGGGACCCTGCCAAATTTTATAGGAGAATTCAACAGCTTGAGCATGTTTGATCTCAGCTTGAATCAGCTCAACGGGACTGTACCAGCTGAATTTGGTGTCCTTAGTTCTCTGACTTCTTTGAAGATGTCAAACAACAACTTGACTGGAACTATACCCACTGAATTAGGTTCTCTGAAGAATCGGGTTGATCTGTCCCTAAACAACAATAACTTCAGTGGTGTGATCACGAAAGAACACTTTGCAAAGCTAAAAAGTTTAAAGAGCATAGACCTATCTTATAGTGGTTTGAAGATTGCAACGGATTCAGATTGGCGTTCTCCCTTTCGTCTACAATTTGCATCTTTTGCATCTTGCCAGATGGGTCCTCTCTTCCCATCTTGGCTTCAGCAACAGCAGGGAATATATTCGCTTGACATTTCAAGCTCTGGTTTAGAGGACGAGTTTCCTGATTGGTTTTGGTATACATTTTCACAGACAACTGATCTCGACATCTCTAACAATCAAATAAGTGGAAGCTTGCCAGCACATCTGCATGTCATGGCTTTTGAAGTACTCCACCTAAGTTCAAACCTGCTTAGTGGATCAATACCTTTGATGCCCCCAAATATCACTTGGTTAGACATCTCCAAGAACAACTTCTCAGGAGTAATGCCATCAATATTTGAAGGCCCCCGACTTCGAATACTAGTTATGTATTCAAATCGAATTGGTGGGTACATTCCAGAATCAATTTGCAAATTGCAAAAAATATTGTATTTGGATTTGTCAAACAATTTATTGGAGGGTGAAGTTCCTCAATGCTTTGACATCCAAAATTTACAATTTCTTCTGCTCAGTAACAACAGTTTATCAGGAAATTTCCCAGCATTTTTGCAGAACAATACATATATGCAGTTCTTGGATCTTGCATGGAACAAGTTGTCTGGAAGGTTGCCCACATGGCTAGGAGATCTGGAGGAATTACGTGTTGTACTACTAAGCCATAATGCATTTTCTGATAATATTCCAGTAGGCATAGCAAGCCTTATCCATCTTCAATACTTGGATCTATCAAGCAACAATTTATCTGGTGCGATACCTTGGCATCTGTCGGTACAAATGGAATTTATGTTTATGGGTGATACATATAATGGAACCGTGGAAGCTGACAACATAATGGGTACAGGAGCTGATCACCTCGGAGAAATATTGTCAGTACTAACAAAAGGACAACAACTTGTATATGGTAGAACACTTGTATATTTTGTAAGCATTGATTTATCATGTAACTCTTTGACCGGTGAAATCCCCACTGAAATCACTTCCCTCTCTGATCTGATGAATTTGAATTTATCATCAAACAAATTGAGTGGACCAATTCCAAACATGATTGGGGCCATGAAGTCACTGGTATCTCTCGACCTCTCTGAGAACAAGCTATCTGGTGAAATCCCATCGAGCTTTAACTTCTTTGGCTGCCTTGAACCTGTCCTACAACGATTTATCTGGAATGATACCTTCTGGCCGCCAACTTGACACCCTCAGCGCGGACAACCCATCACTTATGTACATCGGCAACAATGAACTCTGTGGGCCTCCTCTCCAAAAGAATTGTCCAGAAAAACTGACATATGCTCTTACCTTTTCCATCCTATGTGTTTCATCAGTGCACCATCACCTGAAAAATTCAATGCATGAATCTTTTTCTTTTCTGCAGCCAACTGCAGAATTCGAACTCATTTGCCTTTGGTTATCACAAGTTTAACTTTTTTAACCTTTCAAATCTTGTTCATGGTAAAGTTTGGTTCGTCTCTGCGTTCGAGCTGCGGCTCCAAGATGTGTATTAAACTGTAACCTGTTGGTTACAGATTTACATTCTTGAAACTATTTCTATGTGATGTCCTGTCGGAGTGGAAATATGTTATGTGTAAATGCTGGTTTCTCGTTTCATTTTTCTCTTCGGGGGACGAGTTCGTCAGCATCAGGGCGGTGTGTGGCGGCGATGGACATTCAGATCAAACAATTAACGTTTCCGGTTCCTGGGCTCGCCGTTCAACCCTAATGGATCAAGAAAGGTATGTAGTCTCCAATGTGTTACTGATGGCAATTATGTCATTTTTTTCTGGTTTTGTCACGACGGATGATTAGAAAATTGTAGTGCATTATGTTACTGTATAATAATAACAAAGAGAAGCAGTCATTTTTTTTCTGTTTTTGTCATGATGTATGGATCGAAAACTGGGAATAGTTTAAATTCGGAAGTACTGGAGCTCTAGTAGTAGTAGTAGTAGTAGTAGTAATACTAGTTCCTTTCTTACGTTGCTACTTTCCTCGCTGCTCAGGCTTTGTCAGAGCTTTTAGTGTCAAAATTTCAGAGTAGATTCAGTTGGGTCAAGTGCTTCCATGTGATGTTTATTTGTTCACACCATCTCTCCAGCTTCGTTTAGTGAAAATCGTAGCAGCTTCGTTCTCTCTTTGTCCTCTTAATAAGTCTTGCGTTTCAAGGGAATGCAGAGTATTACCAGACCAAACCCAACTAGAGTAGTATACCATTGACGTTGGATGGAGCAGTCAGGGGAGCCAAGTCCGCCGCTGACAAGGCGTGGGTGAACAGCCGTAGCACGATGTCTAAATCGATTTTGGAGGATCATAATCCACCCTCTGCTGGAGATGCTACAAGGCAGGGATGTTGTTTTTGTGCTGCTTAATGCTCTTTTCAGTCTATTTTTGCTGTGATATGTTGTTTCATGTCCAAAACACTAGTCGAGCCTGTTTCATGTCCAAAACACTAGCCGCCTCTCCTCCCCTCCTCTCCCTGTCCCTCGTCGCTGGCGGAGGGGGGGGGCTCCCCTCATGTCCTCGGGCAGGGATCTCGGCGCGGGCCAGATCTTGTGTGCCGGGACGCGGCGCTGGATGTCGGGCACGGCGGCGCTCCGGCAGGGGCCGACGACGGTGGCGTGGCGGCTGCGTGATGGGCGGCAAGGCCGTGGTGCAGGCCGGCGGGCGGGTTTCGGCGGCGGTTGCCTCCCGGCAGCACCGTCGAGCCTCCTCTGGCGCTACGGGTCGTGTGCGACCGGGTCGCGGGCGGCCCCTCTTGCCGTGGCTCTGTGGTGGGGGGCTGGCGCGGCAGCGATGGTGGTGGGCGCCCCCACTATCAGAATAAATGCTTGCGCCGACGGCCTCGTCTATGCCGACGGCCCCCGTCGGCATAGATAGACCTATGCCGACGGCCAAGGACTACCCGTAGGCGTAGAAAAGCCGTCGGCATACATCCATCTATGCCGACGGGGCCGTCGGCATAGACGAGGCCGTCGGGACCGCTCGAGATACCCCTACGAGACCCGTCGGCATAAGTGCGGCCGTCGGCATAGCCCGGGCCCACCTACCCGGTCAGCGCTGACCGTTTGACGGCGTTGAAACTACGCCGACGGGAGGTAATGGCGGCCGTCGGCACAGACCTGGCCCTCTGACACGTCATCGATCCGTGTGCGCACCTATGCCGACGGCCTAGCCGTCGGCATATGTTTATTTAGATTTATTTTTAATTTTGCTTTATGCTATCTATGGCAAAGGTATGCCTACGGCATAGGCCCCTCTGCCACGTCATCGATCCGTGTGCCATGTCACGTCATCGATCCATGAGACTGCACCACCGTATGTGCACAGATATGGCCGTCGGCATACATTTATTTTACTTTATTTTTAGATTTTTACTTTATTTTCTTATTTTTTTACTTTATTTTAGTTTTTGTTTCTGCATAAGATAATTATGCCTTATCTAAAAAAACATACCTCGATGGTATATCGATTGCCCCCCATTACGAACGTCGCTATCGCCGGGTCACGGAGGGGGGAAATGGTCGACACGGAGGGAATTCTGGTTAGTGGGGGGATTCGGGGTGTAGCTATGTCACCGAAACATCACACGGGTCCTGATGCATATGTGAAAGTGTTCAGCATGCGTAGACGCCCGTCTTGGGGCTCCGCGGTGTGGCCCCCTGCACGCAAGGCAGTGCCGTCGTCACTTGGAGGGGGCCAAACCCCGGAGACGCGTGCCGCCTCTTCGGACATGCCACCACACCGTATGGCATGTATGAGGTCCCGGTGCGACGCTCGGGTGGCATTGCTACCCCCAGGCCCCCCGTCCCGCCTAACCCTGTAGCGTTTGACCACGGGATCTAGCCCTTTGACTTTGCACGGACGGGCTTTAACCAGTGGACCTATCCACCCGGTTGTATTAGGTCAGCCCATAGGAACACTTTGGAGCAACATCCGGGCCAGACCCACAGCAAGATCCCCTCCGTGTAGACCCGACGCATCCGTTTCCCCCCTCCCCAAGTGACGGCGGCGGTGCCGTCCGTGAGGGGGGGCACACCCCGGAGACGCGTGCCGCCTCTTCGGACATGCCACCACACCACCCCGCATGTATGAGGTCCCGGTGCGATGCTCCGGTGGCATTGCTACCCCCGAGGGCCCCCGTCCCGCCTAACCCTGTAGCGTTTGACGACGGGATCTAACCCTTTGACTTTGCACGGACGGGCTTTGACCAGTGGACCTCTCCACCCGGTTGTGTTAGGGTCAGCCCATAGGAACACTTTGGAGCAACATCCGGGCCAGACCCACAGCAAGATCCCCTCCGTGTAGACCCGACACGTCCGTTTCCCCCCTCCAGGTGCCGGCGGCTGCGCCATCCGTGAGGGGGCACACCCCGGACACGCGTGCCGCCTCTTTGGACATGCCACCACACCACCCCGCATGTATGAGGGCCCGGTGCGACGCTCGGGTGGCATTGCTACCCCCAGCCCCCCCGTCCCGCCTAACCCTGTAGCATTTGACCAC
>NC_053026.1:22130204-22220201 GCF_003073215.2 Triticum urartu
GTCAAGGTTTCTCATGCCAACGTGACCTAGTCGTCTATGCCACAACCAACCTTTTGAGGATTTAGCAATAAAGCAAGTTTTAGGTTGTGTCTTTTTAGAGAAATCGACAATGTAAAGATCACCTCTACGCATACCGGTAAAGACCATTTTATGATTGTCTCGACGAAATACTTGGCAATCTACCTCAGTAAATAGGACATTCAAACCGAAATCAGCAAGTCTAGATACTGAAAATAAGTTGTAGCCGAGAGATTCAACGAGCATGACATTTTGAATGGAACTATCATGTGAGATGGCCACCTTACCAAGGCCAACCACTTTACCCTTTGAATTATCACCAAAGGTGACATATTTCCGAGGGTCGTCATTTTCAGCAAGCTCACGGAACATCTCTTCATCTCCGGTCATATGATCAGTACATCCACTATCAAGAACCCATTCCTTTCCTCCTGACGCATATCCCCGAAGATTTGCCGTAAGACCAAAATGTCTCATTGCATCATCAAGATCGAAGTCACTATCATCATCATCATCATCATAGTATCCATGTTCATCATGATCTTGTGACTCATCATTTCCTAGAGAGGGTAATTCATCAGATAAATGATCATCAAAGTGGTCACTTTTATGAATTCTTATAGCTTCGGATATAATATCACTAATGATTCCAACATCTCCTCTAGCATGCTTGAGGTTGGCAAGCTCAAATAGACAATTACCAAAACTAGGATCACTAGAGTTCATCTTACTCAAGGCAATAGATTTATGGAGAATTTCATCCAAACTTTTCAAGGAATGATCATGAAATCGTTCCTCAAGAAATTTCCATATAGTATAGGCACAATTAAGAGTAGGCAAACTAGCAATCAAATTTTTGGGCAATCCTCTAATGATGAGCTCAATAGTTCTAAGATTGTGAATCATGTCAATATCTTCATCTAGGGTAGGATGCAAAGGATCAATATGAGGTGCACAAGGGCTAGCAATATACTTGTTCAAATGATATTGATTGAAGATTACAAGCATCTCATTTTTCCACTCATGAAAATATTCTCCATCAAGAATAGGCACTCTATGTCTAAGACTCCCTAAAGTAGACACATCCATCTTCCTCCAATGGTGATTAAACCAAGGCAATGGAGACCAAAGCTCTGATACCACTTGTAGGACCTTTGAAGTAGATGTGTCTAGAGGGGGGTGATTAGACACTTAATGCTAAAGTTGCAATTTTTAAGCTTTTTCGGTTTAAGTGGAGTTTAGGCATAATTTCAACATTCACAATACATATCAAGCAAGCATGCAAAGAGTGTATAGGTAGCGGAAAGTAAAGCATGCAACTTGCAAGAATGTAAAGGGAAGGGTTTGGAGAATTCAAACGCAATTGGATACACGGATGTTTTTCCCGTGGTTCGGATAGGTGGTGCTATCCTACATCCACGTTGATGGAGACTTCAACCCACGAAGGGTAACGGTTGCGTGAGTCCACGGAGGGCTCCACCCACGAAGGGTCCACGAAGAAGCAACCTTGTCTATCCCACCATGGCCATCGCCCACGAAGGACTTGCCTCACTAGCGGTAGATCTTCACAAAGTAGGCGATCTCCTTGCCCTTACAAACTCCTTGGTTCAACTCCACAATCTTGTCGGAGGCTCCCAAGTGACACCTAGCCAATCTAGGAGACACCACTCTCCAAGAAGTAACAAATGGTGTGTTGATGATGAACTCCTTGCTCTTGTGCTTCAAATGATAGTCTCCCCAACACTCAACACTCTCTCATAGGATTTGGATCTGGTGGAAAGAAGATTTGAGTGGAAAGCAACTTGGGGAAGGCTAGAGATCAAGATTCATATGGTAGGAATGGAATATCTTGGTCTCAACACATGAGTAGGTGGTTCTCTCTCAGAACATATGAGTTGGAAGTGTAGATGTGTTCTGATGGCTCTCTCCACGAATGAAGAGGAGGTGGAGGGGTATTTATAGCCTCCACACAAAATCCAACCGTTACACACAATTTACCAATCCCGGTGGGACCGAATCAACCAACTCGGTCGGACCGAAAAGGTAAACCTAGTGACTGTTAGAGATTTTCGGTGGGACTGACATGCAACTCGGTAGGACCGATTTTGTTAGGGTTAGGGCATAACGTAATCTCGGTGAGACCGATTACACAAACTCGGTGAGACCGACTTTGGTAATTAGATAACCAGAGAGTTGGTCAGGCAAACTCGGTGGGACCGATTTGCTCTTTCGGTGAGACCAAAAAGTTACAAAAAGGACCTAGCATCTTGACATTAGGAGAATGATGTGATGGACAAGACCCAATCCTAAACATAGCACAAGATCATATAGTTCGTTTGCTAAAGTTTTCCAATGTCAAGTATCCTTTCCTTAGACCATGAGATCGTGTAACTCCCGGATGCCGTAGGAGTGCTTTGGGTGTACCAAACGTCACAACGTAACTGGGTGACTATAAAGGTATACTACGGGTATCTCCGAAAGTGTCTGTTGGGTTGACACGGATCAAGACTGGGATTTGTCACTCCGTATGATGGAGAGATATCACTGGGCCCACTCGGTAATGCATCATCATTATGAGCTCATAGTGACCAAGTGTCTGGTCACAGGATCATTCATTACAGTACGAGTAAAGTGACTTGCCGGTAACGAGATTGAACAAGGTATTGGGATACCGACGATCGAATCTCAGGCAAGTAACATGCCGATTGACAAAGGGAATTGAATACGGGGTTGCTTGAATCCTCGACATCATGGTTCATCCGATGAGATCATCGAGGAGCATGTGGGAGCCAACATGGGTATCCAGATCCCGCTGTTGGTTATTGACCGGAGAGTCATCTCGGTCATGTCTGCATGTCTCCCGAACCCGTAGGGTCTACACACTTAAGGTTCGGTGACGCTAGGGTTGTGAAGATATGTATATGCAGTAACCCGAATGTTGTTCGGAGTCCCGGATGAGATCCCGGACGTCACGAGGAGTTTCGGAATAGTCCGGAGGTAAAGAATTATATATAGGAAGTGTTGTTTCGGCCATCGGGACAAGTTTCGGGGTCACCGGTATTGTACCGGGACCACCGGAAGGGTCCCGGGGGTCCACCGGGTGGGGCCACCCATCCCGGAGGGCCCCATGGGCCAAAGTGGGAAGGGGAACCAGCCCATAGTGGGCTGGTGCGCCCCCTAGGCCCAGCCCATGCGCCTAGGGTTGAAACCCTAGGGGTGGGGGGGGTGCCCCACCTTGCCTTGGGGGCCACTCCAGCCCTGGCCGCCGCCCCCCTAGGAGATCTCATCTCCTAGAGCCGGCGCCCCCCTAGGGGAGCCTATATATATGAGGGGGAGGGAGGGGGCAGCCACACCTTGAGCCCTGGCGCCTCCCTCTCCCCTGCTACACCTCTCTCTCTCTCGTAGTATAAGGCGAAGCCCTGCTACTGTGACGCCCTGCACCCACCACCACGCCGTCGTGCTGCTGGATCTTCATCAACCTCTCCTTCCCCCTTGCTGGATCAAGAAGGAGGAGACGTCACGCTGACCGTACGTGTGTTGAATGCGGAGTTGCCGTCCGTTCGGTGCTAGGATCTCCGGTGATTTGGATCACGTTGTGTACGACTTCCTCATCCCCGTTCTTTGAACGCTTCCGCGCATGATCTACAAAGGTGTGTAGATGCATCCGATCACTCGTTGCTAGATGAACTCCTAGATGGATCTTGGTGAAACCATAGGAAATTTTTTGTTTTCTGCAACGTTCCCAACCAATCATTGCACCTCGGACACCTCGCGCGTCTCCATCATTTGGACATGTCTTTACCTCTACACCCCCAGCACAAGAACGACTAAGTTACTCATATGATCAAACCTCATATCACACTCTGTAGCAAGATTACCTCTTTCGAGCATCACTCGGGGGCTACGGACAGCCGTTGAACATGCTGCCCTCAGGGGTTATGCCCATTCGATCAACCAATTGATCGCATCAGGAATATCTTTCTGATCATACATGCTCGTTCCGCCGAAAGTCTATAAGGGTAGTACTATCCACTCAGACAATCGCCCAAATCATATCTTGAAGTCATCTTCAGACTGCAAAAGGGTGAACCGACGCTCCTCTACGGATACACTTGGACATTATCCTAGACTCCAAGGCATCAGTTTCACAAACTTGGACTCAGAGATGGCATGTGCCGGTGTTCCCCCAGGATAATGAGTGGCATCTCTCCGGAGAGTCAGCCCACACACTAGCCTCGTCACTCGGGTTTCATGGCACGTCCATGTCAGACCACTAGTCTATCTCCTCCGGGAGACATACGAGTGCCGCCAAGTTTTTCCTTGCAGTCATCATACCCCGATCAGTCGGGAAGCACGTCCACTCGGACAAATACCCCTTTCATGCAAAAGGGTGAAAATGAAGCTCCTCTGCAGATATAGTGTACTCCTACAAATACCCCTTTCACGCAAAATCTAACGGTAGAAGTACTAATGGAAAGATTTCTCCCTGGAGTGTCCAGCTTTTTTCTACATTCGGCAGTTTCAAAGCCGAATTCATTCACCGTGCCGAGAGCACGAAGATTCACCTGCTTGACCGAGTTCCAGGCTGAATTTATTCCGTGCCGAGTGCACGAAGATCATTCCGACTGACTCAGCTCCAGGCTGAGCTTATTTACCATGTCAATCACCTGAAGATGCATCCGATTCACTCAATTTCAGACTACAAGATATTTACCGTGTCGACTGCGTGGAGGTTTACCGGGAGACTTAAACCCTCTGCCCGACTCATCTAGTCCGACAGAGGCTCGGGGACTACACCCAGCGGGTGCACTTAGCGTGCCCCCACTGGAAGAGAACTCGGAAAGAAACATTTTGCTCGATGCAAAACCAGCTCCAGAATTACTCGACCTCCGAGTCAGAGAAGAACAAGTTCGATCAGTACCATCTAAGAAGAGTTTTAGTTCTCTCAGACCCTCGCCGACTGCCCGCAGTCGACGGCGGTCTCGGGGACTACACCCAGTGGGTGCACTCAGCGTGCCCCCACTGGAGTAATCTCCACTCCGTACGGCCTTACCTGTCCGAGTGATGAACAACAACAAAAAAGACAGGCTCTAAGACTCCCGCTGACTGTTGGTATCCACTCGGAACGGTCCGCCCGGTCCGAGTGACGGCCAAACAACAACAAAAAAGACAGGCTCTAAGACTCCCGCCGACTGCCCGCAGTCGACGGCAGTCTTTGGGACTACACCCAGTGGGTGCACTCAGCGTGCCCCCACTGGAATGGTATCCACTCGGAATGGTCCGCCCGGTCCGAGTGACGGCCAAACAACAAAAAAAGACACGTTCCAGGCGTGAAGAAATTTCGAGTAATCAGTTACTCAATGCAGGACCCGCTCCAAATCACTCCAAAAAAATTGCTATAAGGTGAGTTTAACACTCCTCCACGAACCCATTTGAGCTCATTTCACTCGGACACCATACAGTCTGGAATCCGTCAAGGCAACATGCGGAGATAAGATCGCCGGGTGACCAGAGGGAGTTCATAAGTGCCTCCGCAGCACTCGACTCATCTGGGAATTCACCTCGACTCAACTCGCTCAACCTCGACCGATTCGGGGGCTAATGACGAGGACATGTATTAGGGGTAGGGTAACAGGCTTGACCTAAAGGCCCTACCCATGGACACCGTATACTTTGTACTGGGCCCCTGGGCCAGATCACCGTCCAGATGTACCGCAACTTGAAAGTCACTCGGACGGCGATCACCACTCGGAGCACGGCACTTCACTCGACGAGCTCGTTCCACTCGACCGTGTAACTCACTCGGATATGCAAAGACCAATAGTCAGCATGACGATTTTGTAGTGGGCAGGCATTATGGCATTGATGCTCCACCGTGTAACATAATGGGTGAGGGGGTGGCGCACTCTATATAAGCCACCCCCCACCACCACACTCGGGGGGCTCTTTTCTTCTATCCCTCTCTCTCTCTTTCTAGTCTCAGGACTTAGCTCAGGCATGGGGATCCGTTCTCCTTTCTTGCATACATTGTAATCTTTGGATACATACTCGGATAAAACAAAGCCTCTCCGGAGCACGAGATGTAGGGTTGTTATCTCCACCGTGAGAGGCTCGAACTCGCTAAAACCACTGTGTCACCCATATGCATCTCGATAGATCATGCTCCTTTATCCTACCCCTCTCTTATTGTCGGAATCGTTACCACGACACCGGAGAAGGGGAGGCGTATAGCTGATTTGCTTAACTGCAAAGTTGGGAAATTTCTGTTTACGTATCTCGGACTCCCGGTTGACATCAAACGACCCACAATAGAGGATTGGGAACCTCTGTGTGCTAAGGTGAGGGACAGGGTTTGCTCCTGGAGGGGGAAATTCCTATCGAAAGCGGCTTGACTCGTCCTCACGAACTCGAGTCTCTCCTCCCTTCCCATGTTTGCAATGGGCCTCTTTCTGCTTGCAGAGTGGGTTCACGCAAAGATGGACACACCCCAATCAAAGTTCTTTTGGGAAGGAACATGCCCTAACCGTAAATATCACATGGTCAAGTGGGCGTGGGTGTGTAGACCCAAAGCCTTGGGGGGCCTTGGGATCACGAACACTAGGATCCTCAATATCGCCCTAACGTGCAAGTGGATATGGAAGATTGTCCAGGTGCAACTAGGCTGTGGGTCGATCTCTTGCGGGCTAAATATTTCCCTAAGGGGAATTTCTTTGAAGGGAGGTAGCGGGGCTCCCCTTCTGGAATGACCTGTAGGTGATCAAACCGGCCTTTGCCATGGTGGCTAAATTCTCTATAGGGAATGGCCGGCCCGCTCATTTCTGGACAGATCACTAGATTGGCTCCCAACCCCTCTGGGCCGAATTTCGTGACCTGTATGACATTGTTGTTGACCCGGCAATGGCGGTGGCGGATGTGCTGGCGTTGTCCCCACCGGAAATCCACTTTAAATGAGAACTTAATGGGCAAGAGCACACTAGTCTAGCGGCTCCGCTAGATATGACTGGCCCGATTGGTCTAACGAACCAGCCAGACACGGTGACCTGGGTGCTCACCGGTTCGGGTAAGTTCACGGTTAAATCCTTATACCACAAAACGTGTCAAAGGCCAGCGCAACTTGTGGTCAAGGGGTTGTGGAAAGCGTGACTGCCACTGAAGATTAAACTCTTCCTTTGGCAAATGTTTCGCAACAAACTTCCCACATCCCTAAACGTAGCCAAACGCAAGGGCCCGTCCACCGGCCCTTGCGCGCTGCATGGAGCACCTGAAGACGCCAATCATGTCTTCTTTCGGTGCCTGTAGCGAGGTTTGCGTGGAGCGCGGTTCGTACCACAGCAGGTGTCTAGTGGGACCCTAGATCTGCGATAGAGCTAATTCATCTATTCACTACTAGGGAAAACCCTAGCAGTAGCGCGGGTATTTTCCCTATCAGTAGCGCAGGAGGACGGGCTACTGATAAGGCGCTACAGCTAACGTGTAGCAGTAGCGTCTGTCATCCCACGCTACTGCTATACATGGCTAACAGTAGCGCGCTTTAGTGCAGAGTGCTGCTGCTAATATCTGCATCGCTTTTTAGCAGGAAGTGATGAAGCTATGTACCTAGGGTAGGGTCATGGACCTGTCCTAACTGCCCTACCCAAGGACATCTCTAGAAGAAATCACCTTTCAATCGACTTGGAGGTGTTCCACTCGACAGACTCGAAGACACCCGACCAAGAAGCAATCACTCGACCAAGATCCAACCACTCGACGGCCAGGAGACCTAAAGTCACTCCGCACTCTAACGGTCAGTCATTAAGTAGGTTTTATGGTCATCATAGCACTTTATTACTAGCGTTACCAGTAACGCCCTGCCTTAATGTACATTGAACCCTTCGTAACGTGGGCTGGCCGGGGTCCTGGCACACTCTATATAAGCCACCCCCTCCTCCGAGACAAGGGTTCGCACCTCTGTAATTCATACTCACATAATCCGGTCGACCGTCTCCGGGCTCCGAGACGTAGGGCTGTTACTTCCTCCGAGAAGGGCCTGAACTCGTAAACCTTGCGTGCCTACAACTTCTCCATAGCTAAGTTCTTGCCTATCCATACTCACCCCCCTACACTACTGTCAGACTTAGAACCACGACAGTTGGCGCCCACCGTGGGGCAGGTGTTTTAGCGTTTTGTTGGAGGAGTTGTGATCTTTTTCGACCTGAATCATCATGGTTTTCGGTGGAGTTTTGGTGGAGGGCCGCGAGATCCGTCTCGGCGCGCTCACTTTCATCGCCGACGACTCCGCTTGGCTTCAGGAGGCTCCGCTCGACGTGGACGCACTCCCTGTCCGCGGGGCAACGCACTTTAGCGCGTGCGTCCGCGGCGTTCTCCTGCGGCAACCATCGACCCCCTACCGGTCGGCTCCTGTGTTGTCCTCCCTCCCCGTTTCCCGCCGGCGCAAGCGCTCCGGTCGGTCGAGACTTCAGCGGTGGGTGAGACACGCGGTGGCACGTCAGTTGGCCACCCCTCAATTCACGGCAATCGAGCCCGACAAATCCCTCTACGGCCTGTTCGACCTGTCGACTGGCTCCGTAGAGTCCGCATCCGAATGCGACAACGATCTGGCGGCAGAGGTTTTGATGGTCAATGGACCGCCCAGTCCTCCCGGTTTTACCCGCACCGACGGAGGCGCGGGAGGAGGTGACCTGTCGCGTCCCCATGAGGAGTATCTTCCCGAGCCTCTCACGTCGCTGCAGAGAGAAGAACTTCGCCGCCGGAACGTGGATGCACTGCACACTCCTATCGTTGGAGAAACCCCCGAGGCTCGCGCCTTGGAGGACGCGCGCCTGGCAAACTTGGCCGAGCGCACTCGACTGGAGAAACTCCAGCGAGCACTCGACGAGCGTGCGCGACAACGGGTTCCCGAATCCAGTCGACGCCAGCTCTTCCCGCCCCCGCGGGTATATCGAACTCCGATTCAGAATTTAGCACCTGCGGCCCATATAGCGGAGTCGATTCAGCCTTCCCAGTCGGAGGCTGGCAGAGGCTTGTTGCAGATCAGAGCGTTACTCCGGGCAGCAGGAGATCAGAATTCCGCTGTTTCTCAGTCGCGGAACAGGATTCACAGCAGATCCGTTGCCGCGGACACAGTCTAGTCGGCTCACAGCCCGAGATCGCCCCCGAGGCGTGAGGGACGTGGAGACAGGCGTGATTAGTATGGGAACCATGAGCAGTATGATCACCGAGTCGATCATGACGGTCGACGTCGAGTGCCCACGCCTCCCCCGAGGAGCGGGTCGTATGTGCCTCGCCAGCAGGATGATAGGCACCCTCATAGTGGTGGGCGAAGGATTCCAGTCGACCCCAGAGGGCCAGGCTTTGACGCGAGGTCCATCCTCGTCCAAGGTTTGGTCGACAGGAACAGGGCTCACCAAGAAGGTCGCGACAGAGATGCACCTACCAGCAGTAGAGTACATGTTTCGGGGCCAGAGTGCTTTAGTAGAGCCATCAGGGCTGCTGTGATTCCTCCCAACTTCAGGTTGGCGACTGGAGTCAGTAAGTTCACTGGCGATTCCAAGCCCGATACTTGGCTTGAGGACTACCGAGTGGCCGTCCAGATTGGCGGCGGCAATGATGAAGTGGCCATGAAGCACCTGCCTCTCATGTTGGAGGGCTCGGCCAGAGCGTGGCTAAACCAGTTAGCACCCAGCAATATTTACACTTGGGAAGATCTCTCCCGAGTGTTCGTCACCACATTTGAAGGCACATGCAAGCGACCGGCAGGACTGACAGAACTGCGGTCTTGTGTGCAAAAGCCAATGAAACTTTGAGGGATTACATCCAGAGGTGGATCACGTTACATCACTCGGTGGAGAATGTGCCTGACCACCAAGCTGTTTGTGCCTTCAAGGAGGGCGTCAAGTACAGAGAACTGAATTTGAAATTCGGTCGAACCGGAGATATGTCCCTGAATCGGATGATGGAGATTGCCACCAAGTACGCTAATGGTGAAGATGAGGATCGACTCAGGAGTGGCAAGCTCAAGTCAGTCGCCCAAGAAACTGGAGGGAATTCCAATCGGAAACAGAAGCGGAAAGCCGAGCTAGCGGCTCCCGGGTGTTGGAAATATTGTTGGGGAACGTAGTAATTTCAAAAAATTTGCTACGCACACGCAAGATCATGGTGATGCATAGCAACGAGAGGGGAGAGTGTGATCTACGTACCCTTGTAGATCGACAACGGAAGCGTTTGGTTGATGTAGTCGTACGTCTCAACGGCCCGACCGATCAAGCACTGAAACTACGGCACCTCCGAGTTTTAGCACACTTTCAGCTCGATGACGATCCCCGGACTTCGATCCAGCAAAGTGTCGGGGAAGAGTTCCGTCAGCACGACGGCGTGGTGACGATCTTGATGTACTACTGTCGCAGGGCTTCGCCTAAGCACCGCTACAATATTATCGAGGACTATGGTGGCAGGGGCGCCGCACACGGCTAAGAATATGATCACGTGGATCAACTTGTTTGTCTCTGGGGTGCCCCTACCTCCGTATATAAAGGTTCAAGGGGGGGGTGCGGCTGGCCCAGAGGTGGCGCGCCAGGAGGAGTCCTACTCCCTCTGGGAGTAGGATTCCCCCCCCCCCAATCCTAGTTGGAATAGGATTCGCGGAGGGGGGAAAAGAGAAAGGGGGCCGGCCCCCTGTCCTTGTCCTATTCGGAACAAGGGAGGGGAGGGGCGCGCGGCCCATCTTAGGCTGCCTCTTCTCTTTTCCACTAAGGCCCACTAAGGCCCATATAGCTCCCGGGGGGTTCCGGTAACCTCCCGGTACTCCGGTAAAATCCCGATTTCACCCGGAACACTTCCGATATCCAAACATAGGCTTCCAATATATTAATCTTTATGTCTCGACCATTTCGAGACTCCTCGTCATGTCCGTGATCACATCCGGGACTCCGAACAACCTTCGGTACATCAAAACGTATAAACTCATAATATAACTGTCATCGAAACCTTAAGCGTGCGGACCCTACGGGTTCGAGAACAATGTAGACATGACCGAGACATGTCTCCGGTCAATAACCAATAGCGGGACCTGGATGCCCATATTGGCTCCTACATATTCTACGAAGATCTTTATCGGTCAGACCGCATAACAACATACGTTGTTCCCTTTGTCATCGGTATGTTACTTGCCCGAGATTCGATCGTCGGTATCCAATACCTAGTTCAATCTCATTACCGGCAAGTCTCTTTGCTCGTTCCTTAATACATCATGTCGCAACTAACTCATTAGTTGCATTGCTTGCAAGGCTTAACTGATGTGTATTACCGAGAGGGCCCAGAGATACCTCTCCGACGATCGGAGTGACAAATCCTAATCTCGAAATACATCAACCCAACATGTATCTTTGGAGACACCTGTAGAGCACCTTTATAATCACCCAGTTACGTTGTGACGTTTGGTAGCAGACAAAGTGTTCCTCCGGCACACGGGAGTTACATAATCTCATAGTCATAGGGACATGTATAAGTCATGGAGAAAGCAATAGCAACATACTAAACGATCGGGTGCTAAGCTAATGGAATGGGTCATGTCAATCAGATCATTCAACTAATGATGTGATCCCGTTTAATCAAATGACAACTCTTTGTCCATGGTTAGGAAACATAACCATCTTTGATTAACGAGCTAGTCAAGTAGAGGCATACTAGTGACACTCTGTTTGTCTATGTATTCACACATGTATTATGTTTCCGGTTAATACAATTCTAGCATGAATAATAAACCTCTATCATGATATAAGGAAATAAATAATAACTTTATTATTGCCGCTAGGGCATATTTCCTTCAGTCTCCCACTTGCACTAGAGTCAATAATCTAGATCACATCACCATGTGATTAACATCGATAGTTCACATCATCATGTGATTAACACCCATAGTTCACATCGCCATGTGACCAACACCCAAAGGGTTTACTAGATTCAGTAATCTAGTTCACATCGCTTATGTGATTAACACCCAAGGAGTACTAAGGTGTGATCATGTTTTGCTTGTGAGAGAAGTTTAGTCAACGGGTCTGCCATATTCAGATCCGTTAGTATTTTGCAATTTTCTATGTCTACAATGCTCTGCACGGAGCTACTTTAGCTAATTGCTCCCACTTTCAATATGTATCCAGATGAAGACTAAGAGTCATCCGGATCAGTGCCAAAAATTGTATCGACGTAACCCTTTTACGACGAACCTTTTGTCACCTCCATAATCGAGAAACATATCCTTATTCCACTAAGGATAATTTTGACTGCTGTCCAGTGATCTACTCCTAGATCACTATTGTACTCCCTTGCCAAAATTAGTGTAGGGTATACAATAGGTCTGGTACATAGCATGGCATAATTTATAGAACCTATGTCCAAGGCATAGGGAATGACTTTCATTCTCTTTCTATCTTCTGTCGTGGTCGTGTTTTGAGTCTTACTCAATTTCACACCTTGTAACACAGGCAAGAACTCTTTCTTTGACTGTTCCATTTTGAGCTACTTCAAAATCTTGTCAAGGTATGTACTCATGGAAAAAACTTATCAAGCGTTTTGATCTATCTCTATAGATCTTGATGCTCAATATGTAAGCAGCTTCATCGAGGTTTTCTTTGAAAAAATCCTTTTAAACACTCCTTTATGCTTTGCAGAATAATTCTACATTATTTCCGATCAACAATATGTCATACACATATACTTATCAGAAATGCTGTAGTGCTCCCACTCACTTTCTTGTAAACACAGGCTTCACCGCAAGTCTGTATAAAACTATGTGCTTTGATCAACTTATCAAAGCGTGTATTCCAACTCTGAGATGCTTGCACCAGTCCATAGATGAATCGCTGGAGCTTGCATATTTTGTTAGCTCCCTTTGGATCGACAAAACCTTCTGGTTGCATCATATACAACTCTTCTTCCAGAAACCCATTCAGGAATGCAGTTTTGACATCCATCTGCCAAATTTCATAATCATAAAATGCGGCAATTGCTAACATGATTCGGACATACTTAAGCATCGCTACGGGTGAGAAGGTCTCATCATAGTCAATCCCTTGAACTTGCCGAAAACCTTTTGCGACAAGTCGAGCTTTGTAGATAGTAACACTACTATCAGCGTCCGTCTTCCTCTTGAAGATCCATTTATTTTCAATTGTTGGCCGATCATCGGGCAAGTCAACCAAAGTCCATACTTTGTTTTCATACATGGATCCCATCTCAGATTTCATGGCTTCAAGCCATTTTGTGGAATCTGGGCTCACCATCGCTTCTTCATAGTTCGTAGGTTCATCATGATCTAGCAGCATGATTTCCAGAACAGGATTACCGTACCACTCTGGCGCGGATCTCACTCTGGTTGATCTACGAGGTTCAGTAGTATCTTGTCCTGAAGTTTCATGATCATTATCATTAGCTTCCTCACTAATTGGTGTAGGTGTCGCAGAAACAATTTTCTGTGATGTACTACTTTCCAATAAGGGAGCAGGTACAGTTACCTCATCAAGTTCTACTTTCCTCCCACTCACATCTTTCGAGAGAAACTCCTTCTCTAGAAAGGATCCATTCTTAGCAACGAATGTCTTGCCTTCGGATCTGTGATAGAAGGTGTACCCAATATTCTCCTTTGGGTATCCTATGAAGACATATTTCTCCGATTTGGGTTTGAGCTTATCAGGATGAAACTTTTTCATATAAGCATCACAACCCCAAACTTTAAGAAACGACAACTTTGGTTTCTTGCCAAACCACAGTTCAGATTGTGTCATCTCAACGGACTTAGATGGTGCCCCTTTTTAACGTGAATGCAGCTGTCTTTAATGCATAACCTCAAAAACGATAGTGGTAAGTCGGTAAGAAACATCATAGATTTGCACTATATCTAATAAAGTACGGCTATGACGTTCAGACACACCATTATGCTGTGGTGTTCCAGGTGGCACGAATTTGTGAAACTATTCCACATTGTTTTAATTGAAGACCAAACTCGTAACTCAAATATTTGTCTCCGCGATCAGATCGTGGAAACCTTATTTTCTTGTCACGATGATTTTCCACTTCACTCTGAAATTCTTTGAACTTTTCAAATGTTTCAGACTTATGTTTCATCAAGTAGATATACCCATATCTGCTCAAATCATCTATGAAGGTCAGAAAATAATGATACCCGCTACAAGCCTTGATATTTATCGGACCACATACATCAGTATGTATGATTTCCAACAAATCTGTTGCTTGCTCCATTGTTCCGGAGAACGGCGTTTTAGTCATCTTGCCCAAGAGACATGGTTCGCAAGCATCAAGTGATTCATAATCAAGTGATTCCAAAATCCCATCAGCATGGAGTTTCTTCATGCGCTTTACACCAATATGACCTAAACGGCAGTGCCACAAATAAGTTGCACTATCATTATTAACTTTGCATCTTTTGGTTTCAATATTATGAATATGTGTATCACTACGATCGAGACCCAATGAACTATTTTCATTGGGTGTGTAACCATATAAGGTTTTATTCATGTAAACAGAACAACAATTTATTCTTTTACTTAAATGAATAACCGTATTACAATAAACATGATCAAATCATATTCATGCTCAATGCAAACACCAAATTACACTTATTTAGGTTCAACACTAATCCCGAAAGTATAGGGAGTGTGTGATGATGATCATATCAATCTTGGAACCACTTCCAACACACATCGTCACCTCACCCTTAACTAGTCTATGTTCATTCTGCAACTCCCGTTTCGAGTTACTACTCTTAGCAACTGAACTAGCATCAAATACTGAGGGGTTGCTATAAACACTAGTAAAGTACACATCAATAACATGTATATCAAATATACTCATGTTCACTTTGCCATCCTTCTTATCCGCCAATCACTTGGGGTAGTTCCGCTTCCAGTGACCAGTCCCTTTGCAGTAGAAGCACTTAGTCTCAGGCTTAGGACCAGACTTGGGCTTCTTCACATGAGCAACAACTTGCTTGTTGTTTTTCTTGAAGTTCCCCTTTTTTTGCTTTGCCCTTTTCTTGAAACTAGTGATCTCGTCAACCATCAACACTTGATGCTCTTTCTTGATTTCTACCTTCATCGATTTCATCATCATGAAAAGCTCGGGATTCGTTTTCGTCATCCCTTGCATACTATAGTTCATCACGAAGTTCTACTAACTTGGTGATGGTGACTAGAGAATTCTGTCAATCACTATCTTATCTGGAAGATTAACTCCCACTTGATTCAAGCAATTGTAGTACCCAGACAATCTGAGCACATGCTCACTAGTTGAGCGATTCTCCTCCATCTTTTAGCTATAGAACTTTTTGGAGACTTCATATCTCTCAACTCGGGTATTTTCTTGAAATATTAACTTCAACTCCTGGAACATCTCATATGGTCCATGACGTTCAAAACGTCTTTGAAGTCCCGATTCTAAGCCGTTAAGCATGGTGCACTAAACTATCAAGTAGTCATCATATTTAGCTAGCCAAACGATCATAATGTCAGCATATGCTCCTACAATAGGTCTGTCACCTAGCGGTGCATCAAGGACATAATTCCTCTGTGCAGCAATGAGGATAAACCTCAGATCACGGATGCAATCCGCATCATTGCTACTAACATATTTCAACACAATGTTCTCTAGGAACATATCAAAATAAACACAGGGAAGCAACAACGCGAGCTATTGATCTACAACATAATTTGCAAAATACTACCAGGACTAAGTTCATGATAAATTTAAGTTCAATTAATCATATTACTTAAGAAATCCCACTTAGATAGACATCCCTCTAATCCTCTAAGTGATCACGTGATCCAAATCAACTAAACCATGTCCGATCATCACGTGAGATGGAGTAGTTTCATTGGTGAACATCACTATGTTGATCATATCTACTATATGATTCACGCTCAACCTTTCGGTCTCCGTGTTCCGAGGCCATATCTGCATATGCTTGGCTCGTCAAGTATAACCTGAGTATTCCGCGTGTGCAACTGTTTTGCACCCGTTGTATTTGAACATAGAGCCTATCACACCCGATCATCACGTGGTGTCTCAGCACGAAGAACTTTCGCAATGGTGCATACTCAGGGAGAACACTTCTTGATAATTTTAATGAGAGATCATCTTATACTGCTACCGTCAATCAAAGTAAGATAAGATGCATAAAAATAAACATCACATGCAATCAATATAAGTGATATGATATGGCCATCATCATCTTGTGCCTGTGATCTCCATCTCCGAAGCACTGTCATGATCACCATCATCACCGGCGCGACACCTTGATCTTCATCGTAGCATCATTGTCGTCTTCCCAATCTTATGCTTCCACGACTATCGCTACCGCTTAGTGATAAAGTAAAGCATTACAGCACGAATGCATTGCATACAATAAAGCGACAACCATATGGCTCCTGCCAGTTGCCGATAACTCGGTTACAAAACATGATCATCTCATACAATAAAATTCAGCATCATGTCTTGACCATATCACATCACAACATGCCCTGCAAAAACAAGTTAGACGTCCTCTACTTTGTTGTTGCAAGTTTTATGTGGCTGCTACGGGCTTAAGCAAGAACCAATCTTACCTACGCATCAAAACCACAACGATAGTTTCTCAAGTTGGTGCTGTTTTAACCTTCGCAAGGACCGGGCGTAGCCACACTCGGTTCAACTAAAGTTGGAGAAACTGTCACCCGCAAGCCACCTATGTGCAAAGCACGTCGGGAGAACCGGTCTCGCGTAAGCGTACGCGTAATGTCGGTCCGGGCCGCTTCATCCAACAATACCGCCGAACCAAAGTATGACATGCTGGTAAGCAGTATGACTTATATCGCCCACAACTCACTTGTGTTCTACTCGTGCATATAACATCAACACATAAAACCTTGCTCTGATCCAACTGTTGGGGAACGTAGTAATTTCAAAAAAATTCCTACGCACACGCAAGATCATGGTGATGCATAGCAACGAGAGGGGAGAGTGTGATCTACGTACCCTTGTAGATCGACAACGGAAGCGTTTGGTTGATGTAGTCGTACGTCTCCACGGCCCGACCGATCAAGCACCGAAACTACGGCACCTTCGAGTTTTAGCACACGTTCAGCTCGATGACGATCCCCGGACTCTGATCCAGCAAAGTGTTGGGGAAGAGTTCCGTCAGCACGACGGCGTGGTGGCGATCTTGATGTACTACTGTCGCAGGGCTTCTCCTAAGCACCGCTACAATATTATCGAGGACTATGGTGGCAGGGGGCGCCGCACACGGCTAAGAATATGATCACGTGGATCAACTTGTTTGTCTCTGGGGTGCCCCTGCCTCCGTATATAAAGGTTCAAGGGGGGGTGCGGCCGGCCTAGAGGTGGCGCGCCAGGAGGAGTCCTACTCCCTCTGGGAGTAGGATCCCCCCCCCAGTCCTAGTTGGAATAGGATTCGCGGAGGGGGGAAAAGAAAAAGGGGGCCGGCCCCCTCTCCTTGTCCTATTCAGACCAAGGGAGAGGAGGGGTGCGCGGCCCATCTTAGGCTGCCTCTTCTCTTTTCCACTAAGGCCCACTAAGGCCCATATAGCTCCCGGGGGGTTCTGGTAACCTCCCGGTATTCCGGTAAAATCCCGATTTCACCTGGAACACTTCCGATATCCAAACATAGGCTTCCAATATATTAATCTTTATGTCTCGACCATTTCGAGAATCCTCATCATGTCCGTGATCACATCCGGGACTCTGAACAACCTTCGGTACATCAAAACGTATAAACTCATAATATAACTGTCATCGAAACCTTAAGCGTGCGGACCCTACGGGTTCGAGAACAATGTAGACATGACCGAGACATGTCTCCGGTCAATAACCAATAGCGGGACCTGGATGCCCATATTGGCTCCTACATATTCTACGAAGATCTTTATTGGTCAGACCGCATAACAACATACGTTGTTCCCTTTGTCATCGGTATGTTACTTGCCCGAGATTCGATCGTCGGTATCCAATACCTAGTTCAATCTCGTTACCGGCAAGTCTCTTTACTCGTTCCGTAATACATCATCTCGCAACTAACTCATTAGTTGCATTGCTTGCAAGGCTTAAGTGATGTGTATTACCGAGAGGGCCCAGAGATACCTCTCCGACGATCGGAGTGACAAATCCTAATCTCGAAATACGTCAACCCGACATGTACCTTTGGAGACACCTGTAGAGCACCTTTATAATCACCAAGTTACGTTGTGATGTTTGGTAGCACACAAAGTGTTCCTCCGGCACACGGGAGTTACATAATCTCATAGTCATAGGAACATGTATAAGTCATGGAGAAAGCAATAGCAACATACTAAACGATCGGGTGCTAAGCTAATGGAATGGGTCATGTCAATCAGATCATTCAACTAATGATGTGATCCCGTTTAATCAAATGACAACTCTTTGTCCATGGTTAGGAAACATAACCATCTTTGATTAATGAGCTAGTCAAGTAGAGGCATACTAGTGACACTCTGTTTGTCTATGTATTCACACATGTATTCTGTTTCCGGTTAATACAATTCTAGCATGAATAATAAACCTTTATCATGATATAAGGAAATAAATAATAACTTTATTATTGCCTCTAGGGCATATTTCCTTCAAATATGCCCTAGTGGCAATAATAAATTGGTTATTATTATATTTCCTTGTTCATGATAATCATTTATTATCCATGCTAAAATTGTATTGATAGGAAACTCAGATACATGTGTGGATACATAGACAACACCATGTCCCTAGTAAGCCTCTAGTTGACTAGCTCGTTGATCAATAGATGGTTATGGTTTCCTGACCATGGACATTGGATGTCGTTGATAACGGGATCACATCATTAGGAGAATGATGTGATGGACAAGACCCAATCCTAAGCCTAGCACAAGATCGTGTAATTTGTTTGCTTAAGCTTTTCTAATGTCAAGTATCATTTCCTTAGACCATGAGATTGTGCAACTCCCAGATACCGTAGGAGTGCTTTGGGTGTGCCAAACGTCACAACATAACTGGGTGGCTATAAAGGTACACTATAGGTATCTCTGAAAGTGTCTGTTGGGTTGGCACGAATCGAGACTGGGATTTGTCACTCCGTACAAACGGAGAGGTATCTCTGGGCCCACTCGGTAGGACATCATCATAATGTGCACAATGTGATCAAGGAGTTGATCACAGGATGATGTGTTACGAAACGAGTAAAGAGACTTGCCGGTAACGAGATTGAACAAGGTATCGGGATACCGACGATCGAATCTCGGGCAAGTATCGTACCGCTAGACAAAGGGAATTGTATACGGGATTGATTAAGTCCTTGACATCGTGGTTCATCCGATGAGATCATCGTGGAACATGTGGGAGCCAACATGGGTATCCAGATCCCGCTGTTGGTTATTGACCGAAGAGTTATCTCGGTCATGTCTGCATGGTTCCCGAACCCGTAGGGTCTACACACTTAAGGTTCGATGACGCTAGGGTTGTAGGGAATAGATATACGTGGTTACCGAATGTTGTTCAGAGTCCCGGATGAGATCTCGGACATCACGAGGAGTTCCAGAATGGTCCGGAGGTAAAGATTTATATATGGGAAGTCCTGTTTTGGTCGCCGAAAAAGTTTCGGGTTTTATCGGTAATGTACCGGGACCACCGGGAGGGTCCCGGTGGTCCACCAAGTGGGTCCACCAGCCCCGGAGGTCTGCATGGGCCAAGTGTGAGAGGGGACCAGCCCCTGGTGGGCTGGTGCGCCCCCCCACCAAGGCCCAAGGCGCAAGGGAGAGTGGAAGGTGGCAAACCCTAGGCTCAGATGGGCCTAAGGCCCACCTAGTGGTGCGCCCCCCCTCTCTCCCCCCTTGGCCGCCCCCCTAGATGGTATCTAGGGCTGGCCGCCACCCCTAGGGGTGGAAACCTAGGTGGGGGCGCAGCCCCTCCCCTCCCCCTATATATACTTGAGGTTTTGGGCTGCCATAGAGACGATTCAATCTCCTTCTTGGCGCAGCCCTACCCCTCTCCCTCCTCGTCTCTTGCGGTGCTTAGCGAAGCCCTGCTGGAGTACCACGCTTCTCCATCACCACCACACCGTCGTGCTGCTGCTGGATGGAGTCTTCCCCAATCTCTCCTTCTCCCCTTGCTAGATCAAGGCGTAGGAGACGTCACCGGGCTATACGTGTGTTGAACACGGAGGTGCCGTCCGTTCGACACTAGGATCATCGGTGATTTGGATCACGACGAGTACGACTCCATCAACCCCGTTCACTTGAACGCTTCCGCTTAGCGATCTACAAGGGTATGTAGATGCACTCTCCTTCCCCTCGTTGCTAGATTACTCCATAGATTGATCTTGGTGATGCGTAGAAAATTTTGAATTTCTGCTACGTTCCCCAACACCGGGGAAGCCTTAGCTTTAACCCAAGGAAAGTTTAAAGGGAAACCTAAAGGGCCTTGGAACCCCAAAAAGGTTAAAGACCAGGACAGAAATGATGTGTTGGACTTACCATGTCTCGTCCACACAAATAAAGATGAAGAGGGTAATTTCATTTACCCGAAACATACCACTCGACAGTGTCGACTCTTGATCCAGCAGTTCCAGGGCAAGCAGCCCAAGGGTAAGGAAAAGGAGTCAGACAAGGTCGAGGACAAAGAAGACAGTGACAACGGATACCCTCAGGTCAATTCCACTCTGATGATTTTTGCCGATGTTGAAAGCAAAAGTCGACTGAAAGTTATTAACCGAGAAGTGAATATGGTCGCTCCGACGACACCTAGTTACCTGAAATGGTCTCAGACTGCCATAACATTCAACCAGTCCGACCACACTACGCACATCGCCACCCCTGGGAGGCAAGCTTTGGTGGTCGACCCAGTTGTTGAAGGCACTCGACTGACCAAAGTCCTGATGGATGGTGGCAGTGGTTTGAACATATTATACGCTTAGACTTTGAAGGGGATGGGCATTCCGATGTCCAGACTCAGTGCCAGCAACATGAGTTTCCATGGAGTCATTCCTGGGAAGAAGGCTGAATCACTCGGCCAGATTGCTCTTTATGTGGTTTTCGGTGATTCCAAGAATTACCGCAAAGAAAAGTTGACATTTGAAGTTGTAGACTTCCAGAGTGCCTATCACGCTATTTTGGGCAGGCCGGCTTATGCACGCTTCATGGCCCGACCATGTTACGTGTACCTCAAATTGAAGATGCCTGGCCCCAAAGGTGTGATCACCATTATGGGAAATCGGAAGAAAGCGGAAGAATGTTTTCAGAATGGTTCGAAGATCGCCGACGCACAGATGGCAGTTGTGGAGTTACAGGAATACCAGAAGACTGTAGACCCGAGTGATTTGTTGCGAGCCAAGAAGCCCGCTACAGAATCAGCTTTTCAGTCGACTGGCGATACGAAGACAGCTCACATCCACCCGACCGATCCCAGCGCCGCTCCAACTCATATCTCGACAACACTCGACTCCAAATAGGAAGAAGCGCTCATCCAGTTCCTCCGTGAGAACTGGGACATTTTCGCATGGAAGCCTTCTGACATGCGAGGTGTTCCCAGGGAGCTGGCTGAGCATCTCCTGAGAGTCGACTCAAAAGTAAAACCTGTCAAGGAACATCTCCGACGGTCCGCCGTCCAGAAGAGAAAGGCTATTGGCGAGGAGGTGGCTCGGCTCTTAGCAGCGGAGTTCATTCGAGAAATCTACCACTCCGAGTGGCTTGCCAATGCATTGACTTTAAACATATCAATCGGGCCTTCCCGAAAGATCATTTCCCTCTCCCCCGCATCGACCAGATAGTCGACTCGACTGCGGGATGTGAGTGACTATCTTTTTTAGATGCCTATTCCGGGTACCATCAGATCCGTCTGTATGGACCTGACGAGATCAAGATAGCTTTCATCACTCCATTCGGGTGCTTCTGTTCTGTTACCATGTCGTTCGGCCTCAAGAATGCCGGAGCCACATTCATGAGGATGATTCAAAAGTGTTTACTCACTCAAATCGGTCGGAACGTGGAAGCATACATGGATGATATTGTGGTCAAGTCACGGAAGGGTTCCGACCTGCTGACTGACCGTACTGAAACCTTTGCCAACCTCAGGAGGTATGATATCAAGCTTAATCCATCAAAGTGTACATTCGGAGTCCCTGGCGGAAAATTACTCGGTTTTCTCGTTTCCGAACGGGGAATCGACGCCAATCCAGAAAAAGTTGGCACTATACTCCGAATGAAAAGTCCTGTGCGAGTGCACGACGTCCAGAAGCTTACTGGTTGCTTGGCCGCCCTAAGTCGATTCATATCTCGTCTCGGTGAAAAGGCATTGCCTCTTTACCGATTGATGAAGAAGTCCAACAAGTTCGAGTGGACTCCTGAAGCTGATGCAGCGTTTGCAGAGCTCAAAGCTCTGCTCTCCACCCAGCCGGTGCTTGCTGCCCCAATCAGCAAGGAGCCTTTGCTGCTTTACATTGCAGCCACAGGACAAGTCGTCAGTACGGTACTTACGGTCGAGCGGGAAGAGGAAGGGAAAACCTTCATAGTTCAGCGCCTAGTATATTATATTTCTGAAGTCTTGACCCCATCAAAGCAAAGATATCCTCACTATCAGAAGCTTGTATATGGGATTTATATGACCACAAAGAAAGTTGCTCACTACTTCTCTGATCATTCCATTACAGTCATCAGTGACGCTCCATTGTCAGAGATCCTGCATAACAGGGATGCAACTGGTCGAGTGGCAAAATGGGCGATTGAACTCCTTCCCCTAGATATCAAGTTTGAGGCAAAGAAAGCTATCAAGTCCCAGGCAATCGCAGATTTTGTCGCCGAGTGGATTGAACAGCAGCTGCCGACTCAGATTCACTCGGAACATTGGACTATGTTCTTCGACGGCTCCAAGATGCTGAATGGTTCCGGTGCCGGAGTGGTGTTGGTCTCCCCCAGAGGAGATAGACTCAGATATGTTCTTCAAATCCACTTTGATTCCTCCAATAACGAGGCAGAATACGAAGCACTTTTATATGGGTTGCGCATGGCCATTTCACTCAGCGTCTGTCGCCTCATGGTCTATGGCGACTCAGATTTGGTGGTTAATCAGGTGATGAAGGAATGGGATGTCAGAAGTCCAGCCATGACAGGTTATTGCAATGCAGTGAGAAAGCTGGAGAAGAAATTCGAGGGGTTAGAGCTTCATCACATACCCCGACTGAAAAATCAAGCAGCTGATGATTTGGCAAAAATAGGTTCCAAAAGAGAAGCCATTCCCAGCAATGTGTTTTTGGAACACATCCACACACCATCAGTCCAAGAGGATCCCTTCACTGAAGAGGCCCCGCAGCCAAAAAGCGCCATGGATCCGGCTGAAATTGAAGTTCCCGCTGTGGTCGATCTGATCATGGAAGTGTTGGTTATCACTCCCGTCTGGACAGAACCGTACATCGTGTACATCCTAAGGAAAGAACTCCGAGAAGACGAAGAAGAGGCTCGACAGATCGTCCGTCGATCCAAGGCCTTTATAGTCATAAAGGGACAGTTATATAGAGAAAGCGCGACTGGGGTCGGCCAGAAGTGTATTACACCAGAAGAAGGTCAGATGATCCTTAACGATATCCACTCGGGGACCTGTGGTCATCATGCATCCTCTCGGACCATTGTGGCTAAAGCATACCGAGCGGGGTTCTACTGGCCAAGGGCCAATGAGATGGCAAAAGAGATAGTCGACAAATGTGAAGGATGTCAGTATTACTCCAATATGCCACACAAGCCCGCGTCAGCCCTGAAAACCATTCCACTCATCTGGCCCTTCGCTGTTTGGGGGTTGGACATGGTTGGGCCACTGAGAACAGGCAGGAGTGGCTTCACTCATGTGCTAGTAGCAGTCGACAAGTTCACCAAATGGATTGAAGCCAAGCCTATCAAGAATCTCGATGCTTGCACCGCTATCAATTTCATCAGAGAGTTGATATTCAGATATGGAGTTCCGCACAGTATCATCATGAACAATGGGTCAAACTTCGATTCCGACAAGTTCAGGGCCTTTTGCGCCTCTCAGGGCACTCGGGTCGACTATGCTTCGGTCGCTCACCCCCAGTCGAATGGGCAAGCAGAAAGGGCAAACGGCCTAATTCTCAAAGGACTGAAACCCCGATTGATGCGCGATCTCAAGCACGCAGCAGGTGCATGGGTCGACGAGCTTCCATCAGTCCTTTGGGGACTGAGGACAACCCCGAACCAATCGACCGGAAGAACCCCGTTCTTTCTGGTCTACAGAGCTGAGGCAGTCTTACCGAGTGACCTGCTTCACAACGCTCCCCGAGTCGAGCTCTACTCTGAAGATGAAGCAGAACAAGCCCGGCAAGACGCAGTCGACCTCCTAGAAGAAGAAAGAGAAATGGCCTTGATTTGATCGACCATCTATCAGCAAGACTTGCGTCGATTCCATGCCAGAAACGTGAAGAGCTGAGCCTTCCAAGAAGGAGACTTAGTCCTCCGAGTGGATCAGCAGAAACCACACAAGCTCGCTCCTACTTGGGAAGGTCCCTTCATAGTCACTAGGGTCCTCCACAATGGAGCATACCACCTCTAAAATGTCGATCGCCAGATTGATGAGCCACGAGCCTGGAATGCGGAGCTACTCCGCCCCTTTTATACTTGAATTCTCACTCGGATGAGATGTAATAAGAAAAAATCCCGTAGTTTATTTATCAAAGGCAATAGCGTTATAATTTTCCCAGTGATTATTATTGTTTTTGTTTGCGTAAGAAATCCCCCAGTGGGTAGCTTAGCTGCGAATCCGCTTCGCCTAAGTTTGTAAAAACAGTTTCCTACCGAGTGGCGAGCCAGCCTCCCACTCGGGGGCTTAGCTGCGAGTCCGGCACTCGCCTAAGTTTGAAAAAATCCTACCGAGTGGAGAGCAATCCTCCCACTCGGGGGCTTAGCTGCAGTCCAGTACTCGCCTATCGGCGTTCTGGGAACGGGGGTCCCCAGACTTGCCTGCCTGCGGCCTGCAGCGTGGCTTAAATGGGGGCCCAGTGCGGCCCATCTTCATCAACACAAGACTCAAGACCCTCGCGAGGGGCCAAGCCTCGCGGGGTGGACGACACGGTGCATCCTCAGGCGCAGCCTCATCAGGCTGGCTCGCGAGGAGGCGGAGATATCAAGGCAGGGTGCCTCGCGAGGTGCCCATGACGCAAGCCATGACGACTCAGGGTGCCAGGCGGGTGCCAGCGCGCGCAGCGTCCTTCTTTCCTCTTTGGTGCAAAGGGGGCAAGCGCAGCCGCGGAGTACCGAGGCATCAGGCAAAGGTTGCCATTTCGGTGCAACGAGACAAAGACCAGGAGGACTACGAGATGGAGGTCACCATGGAGCCCAGCACGGCGTCACCGTAGAGCCTTTGGCAGGCGGAGACCAACTTTAGTCAGGATAAGTGTACTCGCTGTCCCCCTTTAAATTAGCCCGCCATTATTGGCTCCCTTCCCGCTCAATATTTGGGAAGAGGACCAGGGCCTCTATAAATAGGACCAGCCACCCACATAGCAAGGGGTTGGCCCCCGGACGGTCGACAAGAGAGAGAGAGAGTAAGTGAGAGAGAGAGAGAGAAAGGTGAATGAACTCATCCTAGCAGTTCATCACCCCAGCCAAGGACAGACCCTCGCGAGGCTGTTCTTCCTTGTATTGTTCATCATCACCAGCCCCAGGAGGCAATCCACCCACCACACACTGGAGTAGGGTATTACACCACAATGGTGGCCCGAACCAGTATAAATCCTGTGTCCCTTGTGCAGTTCTTTTGGTAGTTTAGATCCTTGCGAGATGGAGAGGTAGAAGGTGTGATCTCCGCGTGCACCCCAGTGTTCGAACCTTAAGGGTCTGCCGGAACACGTGATCTGACATTTGGCGCGCCAGGTAGGGGTGCGCCGGGATTCATCTTCCACCACTCCGCTCTCCTCCGACCGTCGCATCCATGTCTGACGCTCGTCTGGCCCGCGCCGAGCGCCGGGCCGCCATCGCTTCTCGCGTCGCCCAGACGGCCCCCGTCGGTGGGCGTCCTCGTCGTTCCCCATCGCCCGCTGTCAACGCCGCCACCGGCCCGGCGGGGGGCGAGCAACAAGCATCGTCTCAACACCCGTCCGTGCGGCAAGACGGCCGCACCGCTACTCCATCACTCGCCTCAGTCGGCTCTTCGTCCCGCGCACTCCGCGCACCTTTGGAGGCTCGAGCTGCGCTCATCGCGGCAAACTAACTCCTGCGCTACCGCCTCGTCGATGATGTCTACGAGGAGTGGCTCGACCGCGTCGCCGAGCTCGTCCGCGCCGCAGGGGGCCCTCCTGCGCCGTCCGCTCCGCTGCGCCGCACTCTGCCCCGCGTGGGCAATGAAGCTCCGGGGGCGTACCAGCCGCCTCCTCTCCAAGAAGACGCCACGGCTCCAAGGCGCGTGGTCCCTGGGCGGAACCCGCTCCGCCAGGTGCCAGCGCAGCAAGAACGGAGCTGCCAAGAAGTCCCTCGCCCGCAAGGAGCTGCCCGGGCGCTCCCTGCTCCAGCTCCGGCACGCCAAGGCCCCGCTCTGCTCCTAGCTGCATCGCGTGGGGATCCTCAAGGCCAAGCTCTCCACCAGCCGAAGCCTTACGTGGCCACCGCAGGCTGCCGCGCCTACACCACAGAGCTGCGTAGCGTCGCGTGGCCCGGCAAGTTCAAGCCGGACCTGCCTCCTCACTACGACGGCACAACTAACCCCGCTGAGTTCCTCCAGCTCTATGAGCTGGGCATCGAGGCTGCCAGCGGGGACGAGAAGGTCATGGCGAACTGGTTCCCCATGGCGCTGAAGGAAGGAGCTCGCACCGGGCTCCTGAATCTGGCTCCAGGCACGATCTCCTCCTGGGACCAGATGCGCACCCGCTTCATCGCCAACTTCCAAGGTACTCGCGACCGGCCACCCGCCGTGAGCGACATGCGCCGCATCAAGCAACAACCCGGAGAGACCCTGCAAAAGTACATCCAGCGTTTCAACAGCGCGCGCCTCAAGATCCCCAAGGTGTCCGAGGAAGCCATCGTCTCGGCCTTCTCCGATGGCGTGCGTGACGTCAAGATGAAGGAGGAGCTGGCGATGCACGAAGACCTCTGCACCTCCCTGGAGCTGTTCAACTTGGCGACCAAGTGCGCCGGGGCTGAGGAGGGACGCCTCTCCCTCCTCGAGCTGCCTGCCGCTGAACCAGAAGAGAAGAAGCCCAAGGCCAAGGATGTGAAGCGCAAGGGGGCTGCCGTACTCGCAGCCGAACCAGACACCAAGCGGGGCAAGGATCTACCCGAACCCTCCAGGGGTAGCCGGTACTGTGTGTACCACGACCTCCACACCGACAACACCAATGAATGTCAAGAGCTCCGCGCCGTGCGAGAAGGAAGGACCGGCCGTCGCCCTGACCGTGCTGACCGGGGCTACGGCCGAGGAGGATGAAGAAACCCAGGGCGCTGGGAAGATCGCGGCCCGCGCCAGGGGTGGCGCGACCAACCTCGCGAGGACCGCTGGCGGGACCTGCCTCGCGAGGGGGACTGGAGGGATCAGCCTCGTGAGGATCGCCCTCATGGCACCGCAGGCCTACCTCCGCTGCCGCCTCTGCCATGGAGGAACGAAGATCGCCATCAAGACGAGGGGGCTGGGGGCTTCCAGGAGCCGCACGCAATCGCCTGCATCCTGGGCGGGGCTCAAGCCCCAGCCTCTCAACGTATCTTCAAGCAGTTTGGCCGCGAAGTGAATGCAGTTCTCCCCAAGCTCGAAGCAACGCGCCCCCTCAGGTGGTCGGCGTGCGCCATCACGTTCAGCTCAGCAGACCAGCTCAGGTGCTCGGCCATGGCCGGAGTCCTCCCGATGCTTTGCTCCCTAGTCATCAGCAACGTGATGGTCACCAAGACCCTCATCGACGGAGGGGCAAGGCTCAATGTCCTGTCCGTGGAAACATTCAACAATCTCCAAGTGCCCTACGACCAGCTTCAGCCAACCAAGCCCTTCTCCGGAGTCACCGACGATTCCACAGTCCCGATCGGGCAGGTCCGCCTCCCTGTCACCTTCGGGGCCCGCAGCAACTACCGCACCGAGCTCATCGACTTCGACGTCGCCCACATCCGCCTGCCGTACAATGCCATCCTCGGGTACCCAACGCTGGCCAAGTTCATGGCCGTGACTCACCACGGCTACAATGTCCTCAAGATGCCAGGAAGTGGCGGCGTCATCACGGTGCCCTGTGAAGAGAAGGATGCAGTGTGTTCCCTGGAGCGAGCCTTTCAGGCCGCGTCGCTAGAAGACCCAGATCGCGGAAGCAGGAGGCTTCCTGAAACCACCCCCAAGAAGAAGAAGACGTCGTCAGGCTCAGCCCCTCAGGAGGCCAGCCCCTCAGGGCCCGTGTCTGCCCGGGAGGACCCTCCTCCCATCGCATAGGAAAGCGCGCCCGGTGCCCTCCTCAGGCAGGGCTCGGGGGCTCTCACCTGGAGGGCCACCGACCTAGCCAGGGTCACGAGGGAGGCGCTTGGGCACCATGTGGAGGCGTGCTTCGAAGCACGTTTCCCTCAAGAAGGAGCCAGGCAAGGAGGGTCAGACCAGCAGGAGTTCGTTAACAAGGCCATTCAAGAACTACAGGAGTCAAGGATCATGAGAGGTTGCCGCCGTCCACCAGCTGTGGCTCCACATCCAGGCGAGGATGGTGGGCTGCGCGTCTGCGTTGACGTACCAGGGCTCAATCAGATCGCCACGACGGAGCGTCTCTGGCCCTCGCAAGTGGGGCGCTGCGGGGATCCACCCCACAGCTATGTTCGCATGCCTTACGGCCTGCCGAGCATGGCTGCGGCATACCAGCGCCTCATGAGGGGCATCATGGAGGCTCAGGAAGACAGGCGTTCCGCGGCGCTGGCGGAGATGAAGACAGCTCGCGAGGAGTCACCAGTGCCTCCGGAGCCTCCCGAGGCCCCGGGGCCTGGGGGCTCGTGAGGATCGGCTTCCGCAACCCACCGAGTCTGCTGCACCAACGACACTTCGCCAACGACATCCTCAAGTGACATCTTTCAAGCCTCATTCCCAGCTGGGAGCGCCCTCCCAGGGTTGCATCACTCCCAGGCCGTGTGGGTCCGTCCCTGCGGCATGTATCTGCCTTTATTTTTCGGTCGTTAGTTTGCCTTGTTGGGGGCGCCCCTCGGGCTGCATCATCCCCAAGCCGTTGGGGCTAGGCCCAGCGGCGTGTATCCCTCGCATTTATTTCCAACTATGCATTCGCCTGTCACGCTTGGTTGCTTGATGCCCGTCCGCGGCATCCCTTCTTCTCCATGTCGACTACTTGCACGTTAAAGGGGGGGTGCCTGAGCATCGCGACTCAGGGCTCTTACTGGCTCTCCAGCCCTCACCCTCTGGCCTTGTCCACGGCATCGCGACCTGGCATACCAGCGACGGCTGAGACAAGCTCAAGGGCCAGGACCCGAGGACGTAGAGTACCGGCATCTAACCAAATTTTGCAGGGACACATCTCAAGATACAGCCCAGTGCCAGGCGCAACCCGCCTAGAGGTAGGGCCTCGTGAGTCCCGCGCTGGCTCGTGGGTGCCCTGACACACCTTGCCTGCTCCAACCAACAAGCTCTTGAGCGACTAACGATCGACTAATGACTGCCATGGCAACCCCATCTTCTTTCTGTGGTGAATCTGCAGGATCCTTGGAGGGAGCTGCGCTAGCCGAGGCCCTCACGAGGTTCCCTTCACCCTCGCCCTTGTGAACCGCTTGCACTTTAAAGGGGTGGGGCGCCTGAGCATCGCGACTCAGGGCTCCTCCTGGTTCTCCAGCCCTCACCCTCTGGCCTTGTCCACGGCATCGCGACCTGGCATACCAGCGACGGCTGAGACCAGCTCGAGGGCCGGGACCCGAGGACGTAGAGCAGAAAGGGGAGCAGAGGCAAGGGAGAAGGGGCTCGCGAGGACCTTGCTGAGCGATTCCGCTCCTGCCTATGCGTGAACCCGACGGCACACCAGGAATAATCCCCGGTTCTCAAGATAAGTCACCACCCAAAGCACTGGCTACCGTGGCACTACCCCAGCACCTAAAGGAATTCCGTACTAGCGACGTTGCTTCCCTTTCTCACCAAGCGACGGCTGCTTGGGCGCCAAAGGGGACCTCCTGAGCATCGCGACTCAGGGGCTCTTACCAGACCCCGGGTCGCTCACCTCCTGGCCTTGACCACGGCATCGCGACCTGGCATACCAGCGACGGCTGACGCCGCCTTGGGACTGGGACCTATCGATGCAGAGCACCAAGCCCTCGTGAGGTGCGAAAGGGAGGACTAAACTACGACGGAATTAGCGACTCGCACAGATCCATAGCAAAAGGTTATGTATTAACAAACGGGACTACAGGCACCTTACAAGCCCCCACGGGGCGCATTTTGATTCCTCGCAGGGAACGGATCCTAAGGGATACTAACTACACGAGCTCCTGCAAAAGATGCCATCATCAACAGTGGGCCGTCAGGCGCCGGCGCCCACCCCATCCAGATCAGGGTTGGCGACGGCCTGACGAGCCCGCCCTGCTCCGGGAGCGGCGCCGGCTCAGGGGCTCGTAGCTGTCGTCCCTCGTCTCTGGAGTCGCGAAGACTTCACTGGAGTCGCTGGACCCTCCGGCGCCTCCGCCAAGGGAGCGGTCGACGGGCCTAGCCCTCACCAGGGCGAGGTCCTGGCCACCTCTCCCGCGGCAACACTCCAGCCGGCGCCCGTTCGCGTCGAAGACCTTGAAGACATCACCGCAGCGCCATCGTACTCCAAGTGGACAGCGAATACGCCCCTTTCCCTGCAGACCCGGGCGATCTCTCTCCAACCGCGGGACATGTAGACCTCGCCCGAGGCAGCGACCACGACCTCTACCTCGGTTGCGAGGGCGCTGCAGTCGGCGTGCTGCAGCCAGAGCTCCAGGGGCCCTCCTGGAGGGATGATGGGGGCGAAGAAGGGAGGCAGACGGATCCAGGACTGAAGAGGAATGGCGACATGGAGCATGAACTCTTGGGAGGAGCCCTCGGCATGGACTCCAGGAGGAACCACCCACGCCTTCGTGACCCGACGGCGCCGACGACGGCGCTGACCGCGGGGATTGGCATCGACACCTTCGGGGCCCTCGACGTGGGCATACAAGGGAAGCGGGAACCCCGGCGGAGCCCGCTCGCACCAGGGCCTCGCCACCACCTGACAGTCCTCCTCGTCCCGACTGCAAAGGGCGAGTCGCTTCTTCGGCGGGAGAGGGTCTGGTCCCTCTCGAGGAGCCTTTCCCTTCTCCGCTGTAGAGAACCGGCGAATTGGAGCCATCACGCCAAGACGGAGCAAGAACCGAGGCAAAGGAGAAAGCAAGAGGAGATGGACTAGAAGGGCACGCACAGCTCCGTACTTATAGCCAGCGAAGGCCAACCGTCGGCCTCCACGATCATAGGTAATCATGACACAATTTGCATGCAGGGACTCGTCCAACTCGCGCGATCACCGAGGCGTCGTGGGGAAGTGGAGACGCCCACGTCCCATCAACCGCCACGCGGCGCCCAAGGCCGCAGGCTGTTAGGGCCCGCGGCGCTTCGCCCTTGCCCTTTCGCCTCTCGGCACGGCCAAGTCCGGGCGTGCCTTGGGCCCGGGTGCTACTATCGGCGTTCTAGGAACGGGGGTCCCCAGACTTGCCTGCCTGCGGCCTGCAGCGTGGCTCAAATGGGGGCCCAGTGTGGCCCATCTTCATCAACACAAGACTCAAGACCCTCGCGAGGGGCCAAGCCTCGCGGGGTGGACGACACGGCGCATCCTCAGGCGCAGCCTCATCAGGCTGGCTCGCGAGGAGGCGGAGATATCAAGGCAGGGTGCCTCGCGAGGTGCCCATGACGCAAGCCATGACGACTCAGGGTGCCAGGCGGGCGCCAGCGCGCGCAGCGTCCTTCTTTCCTCTTTGGTGCAAAGGGGGCAAGCGCAGCCGCAGAGTACCGAGGCATCAGGCAAAGGTTGCCATTTTGGTGCAACGAGACCAAGACCAGGAGGACTACGAGACGGAGGTCACCATGGAGCCCAGCACGGCGTCACCGCAGAGCCTTTGGCAGGCGGAGACCAACTTTAGTCAGGATAAGTGTACTCGCTGTCCCCCTTCAAATTAGCCCGCCATTGTTGGCTCCCTTCCTGCTCAATATTTGGGAAGAGGACCAGGGCCTCTATAAATAGGACCAGCCACCCACATAGCAAGGGGTTGGCCCCCGGACGGTTGACAAGAGAGAGAGAGAGTAAGTGAGTGAGAGAGAAAGGTGACTGAACTCCTCCTAGCAGTTCATCACCCCAGCCAAGGACAGACCCTCGCGAGGCTGTTCTTCCTTGTATTGTTCATCATCACCAGCCCCAGGAGGCAATCCACCCACCACACACTGGAGTAGGGTATTACACCACAATGTTGGCCCGAACCAGTATAAATCTTGTGTCCCTTGTGCAGTTCTTTTGGTAGTTAAGATCCTTGCGAGACAGAGAGGTAGAAGGCGTGATCTCCGTGCGCACCCCAGTGTTCGAACCTTAAGGGTCTGCCGGAACCCGTGATCCGACATCGCCTAAGTTCTCTCACTGGAGGACCTAGCTGCAGTCAGGCACTCACCTAAGTTTGAAAAATCCTACCGAGTGGAGAGCAATCCTCCCACTCGGGGGCTTAGCTGCAGTCCAGTACTCGCCTAAGTTCTCTCACTTGAGGACCTAGCTGCAGTCAGGCACTCGCCTAAGTTTGAAAAATCCTACCGAGTGGAGAGCAATCCTCCCACTCGGGGGCTTAGCTGCAGTCCAGTACTCGCCTAAGTTCTCTCACTTGAGGACCTAGCTGCAGTCAGGCACTCGCCTAAGTTTGAAAAATCCTACCGAGTGGAGAGCAATCCTCCCGCTCGGGGGCTTAGCTGCAGTCCAGTACTCGCCTAAGTTCTCTCACTTAAGGACCTAGCTGCAGTCAGGCACTCGCCTAAGTTTGAAAAATCCTACCGAGTGGAGAGCAATCCTCCCACTCGGGGGCTTAGCTGCAGTCCAGTACTCGCCTAAGTTCTCTCACTTAAGGACCTAGGTGCAGTCAGGCACTCGCCTAAGTATGAAAAATCCTACCGAGTGGAAAGCGATCTTCCCACTCGGGGGCTTAGCTGCAGTCCAGAACTCGCCTAAGTACGAAACACATCTCAATCCTCAAGGACGACGAGGGGCAGGTCGACTGCCACCTTCTCCTGAGGAGTTTCGCCACAAATACAAAACGCGATTCATCCCGCTCTACAGTAACGAAGTGCGGGTCGACTGCTACCTTCTCCTGGAGAGCTTCGCCACAAATACAATGTGCGCTCCGTCCCGCTCTACAGTAACAGGGGGTGGATCGACCGCCGCCTTCCCCTGGAGAGCTTCGCCACAAATACGATGCGCACTCCGTCGCCGACCTGCAAGAGCGACAAGACATGGGTCGACTGCTTCCCTCTCCTTCGGAGCTGCGCTGCGAATACAAAAGTTGTCTCGAATGAAGAATGGGTTCACTCAGCAGGAGATTCATAAAGATATTCAACGGTAAACCAAGTTCAGATAAATCCTAAAGGTTCCGGATCACGGATCGAAGTACTCGGGCATGCAGCCCGAAATAGTTTAACGGTTACAAAAATCACTCGGCATTCCAAGGCAAATTTAAGGTGGGACATAAGAGTTTGTTCACTCTGTGGAGGAGGGCTAGCAGGCTCGACGAACTCATCCAGGTCGATGCCGTCGGCTATCCGAGTGGCTGCAGCGATGAAAGTCTCCATAAAGGTTCGGAAGTCATGTTTCTGGGTGTTGGCGACCTTGATTGCTGCCAGTTTGTCTTCTCGCACCTCCTTGCAGTGGACACGAACCAAAGACAGAGCCACGTCAGCGCCACACCGAGCAGCAGACTTCTTCCACTCCTGCACTCGGTCTGGGATTCCATTTAGTCGAGTCATCAGGGACTCAAGATCACTTTGGAGCACAGCCTCTGGCCAAAGTGCCGGGTCAATCCGCGACATAGCGACCTTCAGTCGAGCCAAGTAGTCCACGGCACTGTCAATTCGAGATTCCAGACAGAGCAGATTCATGGCAATTTCATCTTTCACGGGAGAGTTGATTGGATCCAAACCTGGTTCGATCCGCCCAGTCTCCTCTTCAAAGTTCTAGCAAAACTCTGCATTCACGATCCAAGGATAAGTCTATTTTCGTACACTGAGTCGACACAAAAAAAATTGTCGGAACAGAATGTGCACCTTCAAGCTTGATGTACAACTTCTTGGCAAGACTCCTCAGATAGCTCTCCAGATCATCCCTCCTGCGAGCAATGTCTTCCATTTTCTCGCCCTGAACGAGATTCACCTTCTTCCAGCGCGAGCACTCCTTGTTGGAGTCATTCAGAGCGGTCTTCAGCCTGGTATTCTCTTCTTCCAACTGGCCGACCAAAACCAGCTTCTGTTCGGCCAGAGCGGTCCTATCGTCAGCCTCCTTATGAGCAGCAGCGAAATCCTGATCCTTTTTCGCCAGAGCTTCTCTCAGTTTTTCTGCAAAGAAATGATGATTGATTCAGAAATAGCAGAAGGGTGCTCAAGCCTAAAACTGACCAGTCGACAAACTTGTCTTACCAGCGGCGCCGTCTCTGACCTTCTGCAGCTCTGTCCTGGCCAGCTCCAAGTCAAGGTTCAGTTGAATATGCTGCCTCTCCAAATCAACGAAGCGAGCTCCAAGATCACAAGATTTCTGAAATCAAAGGGGAGAAATTATTCCACAGCAAAAAACTTCAAAGACATTAAGTACTAAGACTACGGTCGACTGCCCGCAGTCCACCATAGTCTCAGGGACTACACCCAATGGGTGCACTTTGCGTGCCCTCACCGGTTCTGATTCCACTCGACCGGTCCACCGGAGTCGAGTTCAAAAAAAAGGGGAGAGAAAGTTGAACTCAGACCACAGTCGACTGCCAGCAGTCGACCGCGGTCTCGGGGACTACACCTAGTGGGTGCACTTTGCGTGCCCCCACCGGTTCTGATTCCACTCGACCAGATCGAGCGGAAGAAACAAGCTACCAGTTCGGTTTTTAGTCGACAAAATACAAAGACTACAGTCGATTGCCAGCAGTCCACCGTAGCCTCGGGGACTACACCCAGTGGGTGCACTCAGAGTGCCCCCACTAGTCCAAAACTTCAATCGACGCACCCAGTGGGTGTACAGATGCAAAGATTTTCAGAAAGAATCTTCAGATAGCCGACTAACCTGAACGTTGCTCTGGAGAGCCGAGCTGGCATCATAGGCGGCTTGGCTGGCGTCCCGCACCGTCTTCATCTTCTCCATCATAATGCCCGCCTGGCGTATGGCTTCCCTAGCAGCATTCACCTCATCCTCTGGGACATGATGGGTCGCAAAAACTGAAGGGGGGTCGACAGGGGCCTGAGCAGTCGATGAAGAAGGCAAGGCACTCGACAGGGGCACGACGAAGGTAACAGAACCCCGATTGACTTCACCAGTGTCCTGAACGACTGGTTCCGCCCTCGGCGCCGACTGTAGCGCCTCGCTTGCAGGAGCTCGCCTATTCTTCCTCATCAAAGGCCTCTCGGGCTCCTCATCATCATCAAGGAGGTCAATAATGTTGGGAGCTGCGCAAAGTTCAATTGCCAAAATCATGTCACCCAATGGTGCACATTGCAGTTGAATCGACTGAACAAAGACAGTATGGCACAAGTCATACCCGGATTAGAAGTGACTACATCCTCCATCACCTCATCATCGTCCTTGTAAGCTGAGGCCCCGGAGGTGGCAGCGCTGACAGTTCCAAAGTTCATCCTGTTAAAACAAGAAAATCAAACAGCGCGGAACGTCGAGTGAATGCAAAGAGAGACACTCACGCGGAAGCGACAGGGATATCAATCTTGATCTTCGGCAACGCCTTCCGAGTCTTCGGCTCTGCAACTTTGGGGTGCTTTGGCGCCTTCTCAGTCGGTGTTGGTGAAGAGATCCGAGGACGCTTCAAAGACTAACCAGCCTGAGCAGTTGCCTTGTCACAGGCACTCGACCATTCTTGGTCAAGCTTGGATCGCCTCTCCCTGCGAGGAGGCGACTCGACTTCTTCTCCATCACTTGAGTCGTCGCTTCCTCAATCCCCTTCACTGTCGGAAGTCCACTCGCCACTTTCGCCGCCACTCGCCTCGCCTTCCAAAGCTTGCTCTTGCTCCCCATTGGGCATTGAATACATTTCGATAATGGGCTAAAAGAAAGCAGGTAGATCAAAGTCAGTTGACGCAATATAGGCAGCTACGCGAGTGAATTCAGATTACAAGCAAAAACTCAGAATCAGACCTGCTCTGGTGCGTGAGACTGGTCGAATGGAGGGACTCTCCTGGCTCCCCTGGGATTGTCCTTGTTCCCGGTAATGCTCGACAGCCACTTCTCCAGTGTGTCATCGTCGACCTCCTCCGGGTGGATTTGAGTGGAGTCTTCAAGACCCGAATACATCCACATCAGATGGTCTCGAGCTTGAAGAGGCTGGATGCGCCGCTAAAGGAAGATGTAATGCCCTCAATGCGGCTATATCTCCCACGTGTCGAAGCACGACTTAGAGGCATAACCGCATTGAAAGCAATGTTGCAAGTGAGGTAATCTTCACACAACCCATGTAATACATAAGGGAAAGAGATACATAGTTGGCTTACAATCGCCACTTCACACAATACATGAATAAAGCATTACATCACACAAATACAATCAAGGTCCGACTACGGAACCAAAATAAAATAAGAACCCCAAATGCCCATTGGTGAACAGTCGCCCAGACCTTGTGCACTATTGGGCCAGCTTCTGATTCAGCCCGTTATGTTTTTTTCAGTTCTGGAGGTTTTTCCTATTTATCCACAGAATTGCAGTTTTGTAGAAAAGACCCTCATGTTCATACATTTAATATCTCACAAACTAAGCATCACATGTTAAAACTTTAAATATGAAATATGACTAGAATTTCATCTGGTTTCATAATATTCTACTTTCATCCATGTTTAAAATGTTGTTTGTTTAAATTTGCCCCTATGCCATGTTAAAATGCTTTAATTCATAACTATTTAACCGTAACTCGGTTTGTAACAAACTCTATATGTAAATGTGGTAGAAAAATGCCTAGTTTAACATGGTGGCATCACTTTGCATGTTTAACAACTCTAAAATTGTGTTTAGGGTAGAACAGTACCAAACCATGCATATGGGGATTTACCGGAATTGTTGTTCGTTGCTTCCGGCCTCATTTAAACTTGACTAGATAGGTAGTTTTACTTTGATTCACCCTCTTGCCATGTTTAACAACATTTAATATTGTTGGGTACATAAACAAGATTGAACTAAATAAGTCACGTGGTGTTTCGTCAATATGCAACGGAGTTGCATATTGAGCTCCACTTAACTTGTATTGTTGTTTGTGCATTTTTCCATGCCATGCCTCTTTAAACTGGACATGCATCATACTTGGTTGTGCATCATGACATGATTATGTGATGGTGGTTTACTATGTTGTTTGCTTCTTTCCGGTGTTGCTTCTTCAGGTTGGTTCTGATAACGTCGTGTTTGTGAGGATTCGTTCATCTACGTCCGTTTGTCTTCTTCATGGACTCGTTCTTCTTCCTTGCGGGATTTCAGGCAAGATGACCATACCCTCGAAATCACTTCTATCTTTGCTTGCTAGTTTCTCGCTCTTTTGCTATGCCTATGCTGCGATACCTACCACTTGCTTATCATGCCTCCCATATTGTTGAACCAAGCCTCTAACCCACCTTGTCCTAGCAAACCGTTGTTTGGCTATGTTACCGCTTTGCTCAGCCCCTCTTATAGCGTTGTTAGTTGCAGGTGAAGATTGAAGTTTGTTCCTTATTGGAACATGGAGATGTTGTTCCTTGTTGGAACATGTTTACTTGTTGGGATATCACAATATACCTTATTTAATTAATGCATCTATATACTTGGTAAAGGGTGGAAGGCTCGGCCTTATGCCTGGTGTTTTGTTCCACTCTTGCCGCCCTAGTTTCCGTCATATCGGTGTTATGTTCCCGGATTTTGCGTTCCTTACACGGTTGGGTTATAATGGGAACCCCTTGACAGTTCGCTTTGAATAAAACTCCTCCAGCAAGGCCCAACCCTTGTTTTACCATTCGCCACCTAGCCTCTTTTTCCCTTGGGTTAGGCCAGCCCAAGGGTCATCTTTATTTTAAACCCCCGGGCCAGTGCTTGTCTAAGTGTTGGTCCAACCTAGAGCACCGTGTGGGGCCGTCCCTTGGCAACTTGGGTTACGTTGGCTCCCGTACGCTTATCTTATCCGGTGTGCCCTAAGAACGAGATATGTGCAGCTCCTATCGGGATTGTCGGCACAGCGGGTGGTCTTGCTGGACTTGTTTTACCATTGTCGAGGATGTCTTGTAACCGGGATTCCGAGTCTGATCAGGTCTTCCTGCTAGAAGGAATATCCTTCGTTGGCCGTGAGAGCTTGTGATGGGCTAAGTTGGGACACCCCTGCAGGGTTATGAACTTTCGAAAGCCGTGCCCGCGGTTATGGGCAAATGGGAATTTGTTAATGTCCGGTTGTAGAAAACCTAAAGTTGATCTTAAATAAAATACATCAACCACGTGTGTAACCGTGATGGTCTCTTTCCGGCGGAGTCCGGGAAGTGAACACGGTGTTGGAGTAATGCTTGACATAGGTTGTTCTAGGATCACTTCTTGATCATAGTTTATCGACCGTGCATTGCCTTCTCTTCTCGCTCTCATTTGCGTATGTTAGCCACCAAATATGCTAGTCACTTGCTGCAGCTCCACCTCATACCTTTTACCCTTCCTGTAAGCTTAAATAGTCTTGATTGCGAGGATGTGAGATTGCTGAGTCCCCATGACTCACAGATACTTCCAAAACCAGTTTGCAGTTGCCGATGAGTCCGGGCAGATGACGCAACCAAGCTCAGGAGGAGCTCAATGAAGATCTTGTCCTTTGTGTTGTTTCGTTCTAGTTGATCAGTAGTGGAGCCCAGTTGGGGTCGATCGGGGACCTTGTCGCATTTGGGGTTCTTCTTTTATTTTGGTTCCGTAGTCGGACCTTGATTGTATTTGTGTGATGTAATGCTTTATTCATGTATTGTGTGAAGTGGCGATTGTAAGCCAACTATGTATCTCTTTCCCTTATGTATTACATGGGTTGTGTGAAGATTACGTCACTTGCGACATTGCTTTCAATGCGGTTATGCCTCTAAGTCGTGCTTCGACACGTGGGAGATATAGCCGCATCGAGGGCGTTACAGAAGACCTCCAAGAGATCCATGCCAGTGACCCCGTCGCGAATAAGCTGGACCACTCGACTTACCAACACCTTCACGTGCGCCTTCTCCTCCGGGAGCACCTTCAAAGGGGAGGGTTTCCTCACTCAGTCCATGGTAAAGGGAGGAAGGCCAGTCAATTGCCCTCGCGTCGACTAGTCTTTACAGTAAAACCAGGTCGAATGCCATCCGCGAACTGAGTCGGGAAGAATCATGGCCGGAAAGGAGCTTTTCCCTCTCGTCTGGATGCCAAGACCCCCACACATCTGGATCACTTGGGTCCTCTCGTCACTCGGATTAGCCTTTTTCACTGTCTGGGAGCGACAAGTGAAAATATGCTTGAAGAGACCCCAGTGAGGCTGACAACCCAGGATGTTCTCACACAAAGAAATGAAAGCGGTGAGATAAACGATTGAGTTGGGGGTAAAATGGTGGAGTTGTGCCCCAAAGAAGTTCAGAAACCCTCGGAAGAAAGGGTGAGGAGGCAAGGAAAACCCACGGTCGACGTGGGTGGCTAGAAGAACGCGCTCACCCTCCCGGGGTTGCGGCACGGATTCCTTCCCCGGAAGACGTGCCGAGTCGTAGGGGATCAGCCCTCCCTCAGCCAGGTCATCGAGGTCTTCTTGGGAGATCCTCGAGTGGATCCAGTCACCCTGGATCCAGCCCTTCGGCAGGCCGGTCCGCGAGGAAGATCCGCCCCGGCTGGTCGCCTTCCCCTTCGACCTCACCGTCGCCTTCTTCCCTCTCCAGAGCCGCTGTCTTCTCCTTCCCCATTGTCGTCGGTGAGGCGCGTACGGTGCGGTGGCGCTGGGGCGATAGCGAGCGCAGCGGAGGGACGTGAAGAGGAGAAGAGGTAATGGGGTGCACTGTTCGGGAGACCCCGGTCTAACGCCTTATATGAGGCCGCTTCCGAGTGGCTGACAGGTAGGCCCAGGTGGCTCTGTCAAATCCCGTAACGACCGCGCGAGCGATACGTGGCGAAAAAGGTGGCGCGGGGATCGAGGCGGCTCCGCTCTATCCCATCCGATTACTGCGGCCTCCCCTGTCCCGAGCGCTTCCCAAAATTTGGATCCCACGAAATCTGCGGGCAGCAAACAACTTGTCAGACCAAAGATCTCCTCCGCACCGTCACTCAGAGCCTTACAAGTAAAGAAACTCACTCGACAAAGAATTAAGAATGGATCAAGGCGACTGAAAAGGAAGTTGCTGTCATCACTCAGGTCTGTTGATCCGAAACAAGATATGCTCACGGCATGAAAAATGAGTCGAAGAAGTTCTCAACTCCTTCCCCACTCAAACCTCGATCCATTCGGGGGTTAATGATGAAGCTATGTACCTAGGGTAGGGTCATGGACCTGTCCTAACTACCCTACCCAAGGACATCTCTAGAAGAAATCACCTTTCAATCAACTTGGAGGTGTTCCACTTGACAGACTCGAAGACACCCGACCAAGAAGCAATCACTCGACCAAGAAGCAATCACTCGAGCAAGATCCAACCACTCGATTTCCAGGAGACCTAAAGTCACTTCGCACTCTAACGGTCGGTCATTAAGTAGCTTTTATGGTCATCATAACACTTTATTACTAGCGTTACCAGTAACGCCCTGCCTTAATGTACATTGAACCCTTCGTAACGTGGGCTGGACGGGGTCCTGGCGCACTCTATATAAGCCACCCCCTCCTCCGAGACAAGGGTTCGCACCTCTATAATTCATACTCACATAATCCAGTCGACCGCCTCCGGACTCTGAGACGTAGGGCTGTTACTTCCTCCGAGAAGGGCCTGAACTCGTAAACCATGCGCGCTTACAACTTCTCCATAGCTAAGATCTTGCCTCTCCATACTCACCCCCCTACACTACTGTCAGACTTAGAACCACGACAGGAAGCGCTGCTGGTAAGGGAGCACTACTGCTAATTTTGTTCCCCTCGCTGCTGCTAGTTTTATTAGTTTCTGTTTTTTCTGCATATTTGTTTTGTATTTGAATAGGCTTTATACAATAATATTTAGCATATCATAAGCATAAATAACAAAGTTCATCGTACCCAAAATTCCCTAACTAGAGTGATCTTCGCTAGTCGAGGAGGACAGTTTAATTACATCACAAATAAAGTTTCGTCGTGCATAATTCAAAGTTTCGTCATACAGATAGTATGGACAAAACGGGCACATTGTCATATATCGATAATCACTCCATGTCATGCCATCCATCCAAGTCAGGGAGATAGCCCCAGAGCTTAGTGAAAGGCTTCAAGTCGAGACGCTGAGCGGCTACGCGTGTTTGGACGTCTTCCCGCGACATTTATCCTTCTTCGTAGAACATCCCTGTTTTTTCGACGACCTCCTTCATGATGATTTGGGCAAGTTCGCGCTGGATGTGACAGAACTCAGCTCGAAGTCGATGATCCTCGATATCTCCTAAGTTCTTTGCCCATTGCAGAATATGGGCATCACCGGATCTAGGTGACATGCGAAGGTTCTGGTTATCCCGTCTGTACTCCAGCATGTGGTGTAAGACATAGAATCCATCATTAAGAGAATCACTCAATTGCTGCAGCACAAGTCGGTCTTATGGCCGAAGGCGGGCCTGCCGTCCCTTTTCTTCTTGTCCTTGACCTCTCCACCCCGTGCGCCGTAGTAAAACATAGCACTGTCGAGAACAGACTTGATGTGGGTGTAATCCTTTTTGTTAATGTTCTTCAACGAGTCCAAGTAAAGAGCGTGGGAGTATCGGGGGTAGAGGATGATGAGGACGGCGCACCCGCCGCTGCGCAAAATAAGTACACCTTAAATTAATTAGCCTCCACCATGCAAATGAATGATTGAAATCAAAGGAAGGATATCCGCGCGGATGACTTACAGGGGATGATAAGACACGAGAATCGCCTCCTTGTCCTTATTGGCGAGCATGAAATTGACGATGTATTCCCTCGCATATTCACGGTGCTTTGCGCAGACTCCCAAGAAGCCCTCGTGCATGAAGTACGGCAGTGACACAGATATGAGATATCTGCTCAACCCCCATGAGGCAGTTCATGTGCAAAGCATAAAGGCGGACATACGCAAAATCCAGCTTCTTCAAGTGAAACATGTCGAAGATGTAATCGAATCGAAGGAAGAACTTCTCCGAGGGGAATGTGTCGACGTACGACAATCCCCACGCCACGTTAACCACGTAGAGTGGGTATCCTGGATTTTTTGAGGCGGCGAGGCCTTTCTCTATCCGCAGCACATCGTCATGAAGTCTCCTTAAATCACTGAATCTGGCCCCTAGCGCTGCTTCTGGTAGGATTGGTTGACCGGGGATATGGCATTTTGCCGCACCGGGGATATCTATACAGTCTTGAACCCAACGCTCCTGAGGCGGCTGGATATAGAAGCAACTTTTTTGCCTTTCCTCGGTCTCTTCCTAGACTTCTTTACTACCGGAAGGTTGTCCATAATACGTTCAGACTCCGTAGGCGGCAATTTAGGCACCAACTCATGATGCTCAAACCCTAAGTAGGCACCAGTATTGAGATACTGTTGAGTGTCATCGTCATCCTCATCCTCATCTATGGCGATGTCACCAGCGACTAATGGAGTAGGTGAGGTGTTGATGTTCATACCTAACTGCGTGCTCGTGGGTGTGCTCCCGGTCGCCTCCAGACGAAGCAGACTCTTTGGCCACAACAGGACCCACCCATTGCAACAATCACCAAGCCGCCGCGGGGTCTCGTCGTCCTCCCCCACTAGTACCAAAGGAGCCAAATTCTCGTGGCCCGGTTTGACACTGGCCACGGAAACCTTGAAGACGTCCAGGGGGATCGGCCGGCTGTGGAACAAAGGTTCCACAAGCTCCATTATCATCGCCTTCCCCACGTCCACCTCTGGTCGCCGATGGTGTACAATATGGTGCATGGGGTTTCGTCGGCCTGCAAAGAAAAGTCTGCGACATGAGACATCCGAAAGTCAACGAAAACAGGAGATTATACATTTATTGAAGAGGGCCGGTGTGACAGATACCGTGAGGGCGTCAAGCTCAGCTAAAGACGAAGCACCACTGAACATGTCCGGTGCCGGAGCCAGTGCCGGAGCAGGTGCGGGAGTAGGTGCAGGAGCCGGTGCGGGAGCAGGTGCAGGTGCTGGTGCAATGCTAGTCGAGCTGCTCCTGAGGAAGTCAGCAAGGGGAAAGTCCGCTGCATTTTTTTCTGGATTTTGCCTGCTCCAATTGAAAACGGCCAGAACCAATGTAGTAGACATATCTAAAAGCACCTGTTTTGCGGCAGCTACCGCTGTTGCGACTGTCTCAGATGATTTCTTTTCAACCGCAATTCTCAACCTTCTTATCGATGTTTTCTTCAGTTAACCTCCGTCTTTCCTTTCTCTCCTCCGTGGTCTCACAGTAGTACTTCTTCCATGTGGCGACGTCTCTGACACCGTGCACGCATCCATACGACGGTCGAGTCTCCACTGGTAGTCTTTTCAATATGTTCAACGCTCGGTTGAATGGAGTGTCCCACTTGGGCCTCGCCGACGCCTCAGACGGCGAGTCGCTTTCGGCCGCAATCCTGTGCTGCTCTCTCTGCAAAAGGCACAAGGATCGTTTGCAAATATGACTAGCATGCAGCCGAATTGATCAGAAACTAAAATTGCCAGCACTCTCATGAACTGGGTGCCAACGGTGCCGGGCCCTGAGGACGTCACGCTCTTGTGGGACGGTGAGCTTCGCCAAGGGGTCTGGGATGCCCAGACTCGCGGCTTCTGCGTCCTCCTTGGCCCATATGGACCTCTTCCCGCCGTAACCACGGCTTCCGAGCTGGTGGCACCCAATGTTCCTCTGTTGAAGCCCCTTCATGTACTTCGACTTTTGTTGGTAGCTTCGGCCACGCAAGCCGCGTTGAATATTTCAAAGTGCTCTGCCATGATTGTCAGATTATCCTTTACAATCTTGGAGTAGGGTTCCTTTTCATTGACGATCCGATATTTCACCCTTGCTTTCCAGGCGGCCAACGCGCCACTAAACTTGCTCATGGCGTGTTTGTTTATCTTCTTCATTGCCGGGTCCTTATATGGATCTTTATAATCCTTTTCATTCAGGACCGGGAACAAAAATATCTCGTGCAACTTCTTTAGGAGGGAGGGCCTCATATTATCTATGTTGTTTAGTTTCTCATAGTTGATGGTGGCGGTTGTTCGTATGATGCAGCCTATTTGATTGCCGTAGCACGCGCGCTTCCTCGGGCGCGTTTGGCTCAAAATTACCATCATCCACCTCTGCGACCACCAGTCTAGTAGTCCTGAGCTTGTTAGGAAGTCGTCGCCTCTTTGCTCTCGGTTCTATACCGGCTCTGCTAGTCTCGGCGCCGGTCTAAGTCTCAGCGCCGTTCTCGATGCCGGTCTCAATCTCAGCGCCGGTCTCAGTCTCAGTGCCGGTCTCGATGTCGGTCTCAGTCTCCAATGTGACAGGTGGACCCAGCAACATCAACTGTTGATCGTCGGCTTCCCTCAAAAATTCCTCTGCCGCCAGGTACATGTTGTCGCACTCAGCAGAACCCTGTCCTTTTGCTAGCCATGTTTCCTATGATTAAATCTAGTCAATTAATTCTAGACCTAATAAAATGAATAATGGCATAAAAAGGGCTATGCTTTTCAGGAACGTCGACTCCTTCCCGGTGCGGCAAATCATGGGCACTCGATATGTCCTAGTTTGTAGCACAAGTCATGCCGAAATTCATGGAAAATTTCGGCATGACCTTTGCTAAAAAGTGGAAAAATCGAGCACCTGAAATTTGCCGGAACGGAAATTAATCAACATTCTGGCAAAACATAGGCCGCCCGCGCTTCATTCCCTGGAAACAACAAAAGGCCACATGGGCACAATCGAACCACACTTCAATGAAAAGATATAACATGACCACTTCAATGAAAAGATAAAATCAACAATAAAAGTGTGGGAAGGATCATCTTTGAAATAAAACTTGCCTAAATCCTTTTCCTAGAAAAATAGTGGTCTTTTCAAAAAATCAAAAACCTTTGCAAAATGACCTTACTAAACACTTCTCTGCCTATGACATAACCCAAATTCTGTTCTAGGTATTCCTCTCTCTCTTTCACACACACACACATTATTTTCTCTAACGCTTCTCTGCCTAGGACAGAACCCAATTAAATTGCAAAGGAACTCCATTTCTCTAACCCTTCTCACCTAATGCTCTAACATAAGTTTTTTCCTCTAACCTAGCGAACCTAGTTAACCTAGCTTGTTAACCTAATGAACCTAATTAACCTAGCTATTTAACCTACTTAATTAACCTAGCTAGTTAACCTAGTTTACCTACATAATTACCCTAATTAAACTAGTTAACCTAACTAGTTCTCTGTCAAAGCCCTAAGTAAAATTTTGCACTAACCTAGATAATTAAACTAGTTAACCTAGCTAGCTAGTTCTCTGTCCAATGTTTGTGCTATGCATGAGAGAGAGGAGGGGTGGGGGCTTACAGAGGATGGCTCCGGTCGTGGCGAGGGAGGCAGTGGTGGCGAGGGAGGCAGGGGCATCTTCGGTGACGGCGAGGGAGGCAGTTGTGGCGAGGGAGGCAGGCCGTCGAGGGTGGCTCCGCTGGCGTCAACGGCGGCTCCGATCGCGTCGACGAGGTCGCGCGGCTCCGGTGGCATCGACGGTGCGCGACTCTAGTGGCTCCGGGGGCGTTGATGTCGGCAGGAGACGACAGCGAAGTAGGGCGGCGGCGAATTGGAGAGACGGCGGCGAAGTGGGGCGAGAGATTTGGGGGAGAAGTGGTGGCTGGGGGGGCGCTTTTGGGTTAAGTCAAACTTAGCGGTAGCGCGTTTCTGTAAAAGCGCTATAGCTAAGTTAGCTATAGCACTTTTCAGTAAATGCGCTACAGCAATAGCTGTGTATTTTCCTTCCCTTTTCTTATTTCCTTTTCTCTTTCTATAGCGGGGGGTCTAAACAAGCGCTCCTGCTAAGTTGTCTACAACGCCTCTAATGAACAAGCGCTACTATTATTTCTTTCTCCTTTTTCCTTTTTCACTTATTTTTCTTTACATTTTATTTTTGTCCTTTCTCCTTTTATATTTCTTTCCTTTTCATTTACTTTTCCATTATTTTTTCATTTAATTTTCTTTTCATTAACGGTAGCGCATTTCACAATAAATGCGCTGCTAAAATAAACTTAGCGGTAGCGCTCTTTCTAGAAGACCGCTACTACTATATGTATCCTATCAATTTAGTAGTGCGAATTTTAGTAGTAGCGATTTTAAAAGTAGATGTGCTACTGCTACGTTTGTGTCTGCAGCGCCTTTATCCAGCACGCGCTACTGCTATTTAGCAGTAGCACCCTTTTTTAACAAGCGCTACTGTGATCAGACGTGATCCAGGGGCCAGCTAAACGTGTAATGTGGAGTTGTGCAGGGGCAGTCATTTGGGCTTTGTGGCTAACTAGGAACAAGCTTACCATTGAGGGATGTTTTCCACCACATCCCGCTAATATTATCTACAAATGCAACCTATTCTTGCAGCAGTGGAGTCTATTGGGGAGGCGCAAGGATGCTGAGCTGCTCAAGGCTGCCCAAGAATGTATGATGCAAGTGTACGTGTTGGCTAGGGAGCCATCAACCACTGCTTAATACGTGGTTTATTTTGTCGCATCACGAGCCTGCGCGCTCTGTACGGGCCTAGGCCTTGTAAGACTGCTCATTGCCCGATTGGCCTTCGTTGTCACGGTCACCGACTCATGCTTTAGAGGGACTGGATGGAGCGTCTTCGTTCTAAAAAAACATGGTTTTGAGTCTTGGAGTCGTCAACTTGCGTAATCCTGTCTATAAATCCTAACATGCTGGATGTGATCATCAATTTTTTCTCAAGCTGAAGATGCTGATTTTTGTGGTTTCTCTGTCATCTCATCTTAGATGGTATTATTCCTTGCATGATTAAAGTACTCCGGCTTAATTGGTACATGTTGATACATGCATCCTCAGTACTACTACTCTTTGTCTATCTAAGAGAAACTCCAGCAGACCCCTCAAATCGTGGACCTGTAAACCCACTTTACAGTCCGCTCGCTGCCTCGGATACGGGCCGAAAACCGGCCCCCCGCTAAAGGTCAGAAACCATAAACAAAACTGTAAAAATTTGAATTCAAGACTTCACGGGAGAAAATAGAACTTGTTCATACTGATCAGCACACATAGTTCATACATACACTACAAATGACACTAATTAGATGAGGATATGCGATGGCCACTGTAACCCTAAAGCCAAAATTAGGTCGTGGGCGGCTCAATTCCTCTAAATTTGCTTCGGAGAGGTGGTGGGCGGTGGATGGTGCCACTCGAATTTCCTGGACCTCTTTGAAGAACTACAAGCTAGCACGGCAGGGCCCCGCCATATTAGGTGGCTGGGCATTAGAGTTCTTGCATGGACATTGCAGACTATTTCACTAGTAGAAAACAAGGTTTTGGTCACAGCACAATATACACATTAGTCCCGGTTGCATTACGAACCAGGACTAATGTGAGCATTAGTCCCGGTTCGAGCAGCTAAAGACATCAGTCTCGGTTCAAATAAGACCTTTAGTCCCGGTTTGAGACACGAATCGGGACTAAAGGGTGTGATGCCCTTTAGTCCCAGTTCTTATCTCAACTGGGACTAAAGTTGAGACCTTTAATCCCATTTTGAGACACGAACTGGGACTAAAGGGTGGCATGCTCTTTAGTCCCGGTTCGTGTCTCAAACCGGGACTAAAGGGGTTCGTGTCTCAAACTGTACCCCCTCCCCCCGTGTATCGCCATTTCAGTTTTGAAAAAAAAACTAAAGAAAACGATAAAAACTCCAAAAAATAAAATCCTTCGAGATGTAGTTATATTACTACATCTAGTACTTAGGAAAATTAAAAAACTTAAATTTGGACATGTTTTACAAAAAAAAGTGTTATGAAAAAGTAAAACGGCTATAACTTTTGCACACGATGTCGGAGAAAAACATATAATATATCAAAATCTTCAGCACGAAATCCGCATCCAATATTGACTATCGTAGGCATGTTTACAAATTTTTAGAAATCCTCAAATTCTAAAAGGAAAAAAAGTTATGCTCAAATTTCATTTTTTTAATTTTGGTTAAATCTGGTCAAACTATGGTCAAACTATTTATTCAAGAAGTATTAGTGTTACTAAATAATTATTCAAGAATATCAGTGTTACTAAATAATTGTTGGCGAACGTAGTAATTTCAAAAAAATTCCTACGCACACGCAAGATCATCGTGATGCATAGCAACGAGAGGGAGAGTATAGTCTACGTACCCTCGTAGACCGTAAGCGGAAGCGTTATGAGAACGTGGTTGATGTAGTCGAACGTCCTCACGATCCGACCGATCCAAGTACCGAACGCACGGCACCTCCGAGTTCAGCACACGTTCAGCTCGATGACGTCCCATGAACTCTGATCCAGCAGAGCTTCATGGGAGAGTTCCGCCAGCACGACGGCGTGATGACGGTGATGATGTTGCTACCAGCGCAGGGCTTCACCTAAGCACCGCTACGATATGATCGAGGTGGATTATGGTGGAGGGGGGCACCGCACACGGCTAAGGGATCAATGATCAACTTGTGTCTTCTAGGGTGCCCCCTGCCCCCGTATATAAAGGAGCAAGGGGGGAGGCTGGCCGGCCCCTGTAGGGCGCGCCAGGAGGAGGAGTCCTCCTCCTAGTAGGAGTAGGACTCCCCTTTCCTACTCCTACTAGGAGGAGGAAAGGAAGGGGGAAGGGGAGAAGGAAGGAGAGGGAGGAAAGGAGGAAAGGGGGTCGGCCCCCTAGTCCAATTCGGTTTGGGCTAGGGGGGGCGCCCTACCTGCTCTCTTCCACCACTTGGCCCATGAGGCCCAATACTTCTTCCCCGTATTCCCGTAACTTCCCGGTACTCTGAAAAATACCCGAATCACTCGGAACCTTTCCGATGTCCGAATATAGTCGTCCAATATATTGATCTTTACGCCGCGACCATTTCGAGACTCCTCATCATGTCCCCGATCTCATCCGGGACTTCGAACTACCTTCGGTACATCAAATCACATAAACTCATAATACTGATCGTCACCGAACGTTAAGCGTGCGGACCCTACGGGTTCGAGAACTATGTAGACATGACCGAGACACGTCCCCGGTCAATAAACAATAGAGGAACCTAGATGTTCATATTGGATCCTACATATTCTACGAAGATCTTTATCGGTCAAACCGCATAACAACATACGTTGTTCCCTTTGTCATCGGTATGTTACTTGCCAGAGATTCGATCATCAGTATATCAATGCCTAGTTCAATCTTGTTACCGGCAAGTTTCTTTACTCGTTCCGTAATGCACTATCCCGCAACTAACTCATTAGTTCCATTGCTTGCAAGGCTTATAGTGATGTGCATTACCTAGAGGGCTCAGAGATACCTCTCCGACAATCGGAGTGACAAATCCTAATCTTGATCTATGCCAACTCAACAAGTACCATCGGAGACACCTGTAGAGCACCTTTATAATCACCCAGTTACGTTGTGATGTTTGGTAGCACACAAAGTGTTCCTCCGGTAATCGGGAGTTGCATAATCTCATAGTCATAGGAACATGTATAAGTCATGAAGAAAGCAATATCAGTAAACTAAAACGATCAAGTGCTAAGCTAACGAAATGGGTCAAGTCAATCACATCATTCTCCTAATGATGTGATCCCGTTTATCAAATGACAACTCATGTATATGGTTAGGAAACATAACCATCTTTGATTAACGAGCTAGTCAAGTAGAGGCATACTAGTGACACTCTGTTTGTCTATGTATTCACACATGTATTATGTTTCCAGCTAATACAATTCTAGCATGAATAATAAACATTTATCCTGAAATAAGGAAATAAATAATAACTTTATTATTGCCTGTAGGGCATATTTCCTTCAGTCTCTCACTTGCACTAGAGTCAATAATCTAGATTACACAGTAATGATTCTAACACCCATGGAGCCTTGGTGTTGATCATGTTTTACTCGTTAGAGAGGCTGAGTCAACGGGTCTGCAACATTCAGATCCGTATGTATCTTGCAAATCTCTATGTCTCCCACCTGGACTTGATCGCGGATGGAATTGAAGCGTCTCTTGATGTGTTTGGTTCTCTTGTGAAATCTGGATTCCTTTGCCAAGGCAATTGCACCAGTATTGTCACAAAAGATTTTCATTGGACCCGATACACTAGGTATGACACCTAGATCGGATATGAACTCCTTCATCTAGACTCCTTCATTTGCTGCTTCCGAAACAGCTATATACTCCGCTTCACACGTAGATCCCGCCACGACGCTTTGCTTAGAACTGCTCCAAGTGACAGCTCCACCGTTCAATATAAACACGTATCCGGTTTGCGATTTAGAATCGTCCGGATCAGTGTCAAAGCTTGCATCGACGTAACCATTTATGACGAGCTCTTTGTCACCTCCATAAACGAGAAACATATCCTTAGTCCTTTTCAGTTATTTCCGGATGTTCTTAACCGCTGTCCAGTGATCCACTCCTGGATTACTTTGGTACCTCCCTGCTAAACTAATAGCAAGGCACACATCAGGTCTGGTAAACAACATTGCATACATGATAGAGCCTATGGCTAAAGCACAGGGAACACTTTTCATTTTCACTCTATCTGCTACAATGGTCGGGCATTGAGTCTTACTGAACTTCACACCTTGTAACACAGGCAAGAACCGTTTCTTAGCTTGATCCATTTTGAACTTCTTCAAAACTTTATCAAGGTATGTGCTTTGTGAAAGTCCAATTAAGCATCTTGATCTATCTCTATAGATCTTGATGCCCAATATATAAGCAGCTTCACTGAAGTCTTTCTTTGAAAAACTCTTATTCAAGTATCCTTTTATGCTATCCAGAAATTCCATATCATTTCCAATCAATAATATGTCATCCACATATAATATCAGAAATGCTACAGAGCTCCCACTCACTTTCTTGTAAATAGAGGCTTCTCCAAAAGTCTTTATAAAACCATATGCTTTGATCACACTATCAAAACATTTATTCCAACTCCGAGAGGCTTGCACCAGTCCATAAATGGATCGCTGGAGCTTGCACACTTTGTTAGCACCGTTTGGATCGATAAAACCTTCAGGTTGCATCATATACAACTCTTCTTCCAGAAATCCATTCAGGAATGCAGTCTTTACATCCATTTGCCAGTCTTCCAGAAATGTATTCTCGATGGCTTGCCGATCATCGGGCAAGTCAACCAAAGTCCATACTTTGTTCTCATACATGGACCCTTCTCAGATTTCATGGCCTCAAGCCATTTGTGGAATTTGGGCTCATCATCGCTTCCTCATAGTTAGTAGGCTCGTCATTGTCAAGTAACAGGATCTCCAGAACAGCATTACTGTACCACTCTGTTGTGGATCTTACTCCGGTTGACCTATGAGGTTCGGTAGTAATTTGATCTGAAGTTTCATGATCATCATCATTGGCTTCCTCACTAATTGGTGTAGGTGTCACAGGAACCGGTTTCTGTGATGGACTACTTTCCAATAAGGGAGCAGGTACAGTTACCTCATCAAGTTCTACTTCCACTAGTAGAAAAAGGGTAAAATGTGAAGCACATTACTGTCGGTTTGAATTTGAGCCGGCACTAATGTGATCATTAGTGCCGGTTCCAACGGCTAGGCGGGCGGGCATCATTAGTACCAGTTCGTGGGCAACCTTTAGTACCGGTTCATGCCACGAACCGGTACTAATGAGGTTGTGTCAGGCTATGGTCAGGCTGGGGCCCCCACGAAGACCTTTAGTACTAGTTCATGGCATGAACTGGTACTAGAGTTTCTTAGTAAGCTGATTTTTAGTCCCACCTCACCAAGAGAGAGGCAGTATGAGCGGTTTATAAGCCGTGAGTGCAGAGACAATGACGAAGATGCGCAATGCTCACCTGCACGTTGCTTAACTTCAAGCCTTTCAGAATAGCATAGATTGCACTGAGCCATGTGCAGTGCAGTCTACACTATTCCGAAAGGCTTGAAGCAAATTAACCAGCATTGCACCTCTTTTTTATTTTTAATAACTTATTTGAACTCCAGACTTCTTGTGTTTCAAAGCGGCGTCATCAATTTCCAACATGTTCTGACATCATTTGCTGTTTTTTAGTCATTTACCGAATTGTTTAGAGAGCTAAATGACCGTGAAATTGAAAATCACTATAAAATGAACTGTGAAAATGTTGAAATTTGGCATGGTATCATCATTTCACCCGCATAGCATGTGCGAAAGAGTAGAGAGGGTCACGGCAAAAACTGGACGCACTTCGTGTACAAACTGGACAATGTATTTCGGAGTATCAGGGTTTCGAACGAGAACTCATCTGTTACACGGGCACTTCAATGTTTTTTATACTTATTTGAACTCTGGACTTCTTTTGCGTTCAGTATGCAGCATTTAAACCGGCGTCATCAATTTCCAACACGTTCTCACATCATTTGCTGTTTTTTAGTCATTTACCGAATTGTTTAGAGAGCTAAATGACCGTGAAATTGAAAATCACTACAAAATGAACTGTGAAAATGTTGAAATTTTGCATGGTATCATCATTTCACCCGCATAGCATGTGCGAAATAGTAGAGAGGGTCACGGCAAAAACTAGACGCACTTCGTGTACAACCTGGACAATGCCTTTCGGAGTATCAGGGTTTCGGACGAGAACTCATCTGTTACACGGGCACTTCAATGTTTTTATACTTATTTGAACTCCCGACTTATTTTGCGTTTAGTATGCAGCATTCAAAGCGGCGTCATCAATTTCCAACACGTTCTGACACCATTTGCTGTTTTTTCAGTCATTTACCGAATTGTTTAGAGAGCTAAATGATCGTGAAATTGAAAATCACTACAAAATGAACTGTGAAAATGTTGAAATTGGGCATGGTTTCACAAAATGAACCGGTACTAATGAGGTTATGGCAAGCTGTTTTTAGTCCCACCTCGCTCCCCTAACAAGCCTTTTACCACCTTAAATATGTTACTTCTCAAACTATCACAAGAACTTGGTCTTCATTGAACTCTATGTGTAGAATTTGTGGCCGCAATATGAGTCTTCATCGGTTTATAAATCGTTGAGGACTCATATTGACAATTCAGATTGTACACACAAAGATCATTGATGATCAAAGTATTTTTGATGTATAAGATCATATTGACAATTCAGACTGTAAAGAAATATAAGATCATGATCTAAATGCTCTTATATTTTTTGCGTTCAGTATGCACCATTCAAAGCGACGCCATCAACTTTCAACCGTTTATGCCTTCATTTGCTATTTTTCATGCATTTAATGATTTGTTTTGAGAACTAAATGACCTGGAAATTGAAAAGCACTACAAATGAACTCTGAAAAAGTTGAAACTTGGCATGGTATCATCATTTCACCCACATATCGTGTTCAAAAAAGTAGAGAGGGTTACGGCAAAAACAGGATGCACTTCGTTTACAAACTGGACAATCTCTTTCGAAATATTCGGGTTTCAGACGAAATTAAACTCATCTGTTACAAAGGCATTTCATTTTTTTAAACTTATTACAACTCCAGAATTTTTGTGCATTCAGTATGCACCATTCAATTGCTAGGCGGGAGGAGCTCTTTAGTACCGGTTCCAACTGCTAGGCGGGAGGATCTCTTTAGTTCCGATTCGTGGTGAACCTTTAGCACCGGTTCGTGCCACGAACTGGTACTAATGAGGTTGTGTCAGGTAAGGCTGGGGCCCCACGAGCACCTTTAGTACTGGTTCATGGCATGAACCAGTACTACAGTTTCTTAGTAAGCTGTTTTTTAGTCCCACCTCGCGAAGAGACAGGGACTAGGAGCGGTTTGTAAGCCCTGAGTGAAGAGATGATGAAGAAGAGGCTCAATGCTCACGTTGCTTAGCTTCAAGCCTTGAGGAATATGGTAGACTGCACGGAGCTATGTGCAGTGCAGTTTACACTTTTCCGAAAGGCTTGAAGCTAATTAACGAGTATTGCACCTCTTTTTTATTTTTAATAACTTATTACAACTCCGGACTTCTTCTGTTATGGCAAAAACTAGTTGCACTTCGGCATTTCATTTTTTTAAACTTTGGTTATAACTCCAGACTTTGACCATCAATTTTTAACCATCAACTTGGCATGGTATATAAAAATAAATGAATAGAAAAAAATAAATAAAGCAGAAAAGAAAAAAAACTATAGCAGAAAAGAAAAAACTATATAAAAAAACTACTCAGAAATAAATAGAAGAAAATAAATATAGCAGAAAAGAAAAAAAAACTACTCAGAAATAAATAGAAGAAAAAATAAAGCAGAAAAGAAAAAAAATTATATTTGCTATTTTTCATAGAAGAAATAAATAGAAGAAAATAAATATAAAAGAAAAGAAAAAACTACACAAAAAACTACGCAGAAATAAATAGAAGAAAATAAAGAAGAAAAGAAAAAAACTATAAAAAAATTGGGGCGCTGCCCTGTGGGCCTGCTAGGCCACGGGCGTGCAATTACAGGCCCTAAAGGCCCAGCAAACTCACAGAACAGCGCGCAGAAGTTAGGCCCACAAGCCTGCTATATAGAGGAGTTCAAAGAGACAGCCGCGGCTGGGTTTATAAACCAGTGCGGCTGCCCTTTGCGCGGCGAGGTGGGATTAAACTTTGTGCACCGCGGGGTGGCAGCGCTAGGACTTTAGTACCGGTTGGAGCCACCAACCGGTACTAAAGGACGACCTTTAGTACCAGTTGGTGGCTCCAACCGGTACTAAAGGCTTCGTTTCCCGCTGCTTGGCCTGGTGAAAATAGGCCTTTAGTACCAGTTGGAGCCACCAACCGGTACTAAAGCCCCATCCTATATATATAGCACTTACGAAAATTTCAGTTTTCATCCCCCACTTCGTCTCCAACCGCGCGTGCCGCTTGATCCCGTCGTCGTCGTGTCGCCGCCCGTCGCCCTCCGCCGTCTGTCGTCGTCGCTACGGCGCCGCGCCCGGTACGTCTCTCCCATACGCCGGCGCCCCTGCCCCGTACGCCACCGCCCCCGCCCCGTACGCCGCCGCTGCAGCCCCCGTCCCGTACGCCGCGCGCCGCCCCCACCCTGTACGCGCCAGCGCCCCCGCGGCGTACTGTGCATGCACATACGTACACACACACGTATACGTATACATGCAGTACACACACACATACACATACAAATTTTTTTACTAGTTGAATAATTAATATAACTAGTTTATTTTTAGTAAGAAAATAATCGAACTACTTTATTTAGGTATATATATGAGATTTGAACTAGTTGAATAATTAATATAACTAGTTTATTTTTAGTAAGAAAATTTAGGTATCTGAGATTTGATGATCTAATTAAAATATTATTTGTTAATGAGTTTTTCTGTTTATTTAATTTTTTTATATATTTTTAGTTTATATAAATGTTAGATTAATGTCGAATGTTAGATGAATTAGATAGAAAAGTTAAATATATAGTAATGTCAATTGTTAGAGATGAATATAGTTAGATATATTAATGTCAAATGTTAGATGAATATATATTTGAATTAGCTAGATATTAATTAATGTTAGATAGTAATAAGTGTTTAATGTTTCACCTATATGAACATAGGAAATGTCATCTGACGATGAAAAAGATTTCATTATGTGCGAACACTGTGAAGACCAGCGCGGCTTGTGCGACAGAAATTTCCTTGTTGATGGCAGGCGCTTCAGCATCAAGCTGGATGAGACATTCGAAGTGGATACAGTAAGTCACAACGGCAATTATTATTTGAATGCAAAACTTATGCTTCATTTGCTTCAACTTATAATTTTAAAGCATGACTTATGCTTCATTTGCTTCAACTTATAATTTTAAATTTTCACTATTCTACTAGCGCATCCCCTGCCATGCAAGAATTTTTGTCTTGGATAAGATAGGTTTTAGTGCTATAGATGATATGGAGGTAAAGAGAGTTTACTTGAAGACCGAGCATGGGTATACTTTCAACGTCAAATTATATAATGGAGGCACATACACCCATTTTGTATGCAAAACTTGGCAAGCACTATGCAAGGCTTATGCATTTGAGCCTGATATGGTTATGACCTTTGATATTCGTCCGGAAGATGATATTGAAGGTAATATAGACATCTGGGTCGATGTGCAAACCCCTCCAGTTCTACCATTATGTGAGTTTTTCTCAACCATGCATGCATATGTTTATGTCTTTGATACAGTTTATTCAAAAATAGTTGACAACTAATTTGTATTGTCAGGTTATTTCGGTTCAAGCAAACATGTCCCGCGCTTGGTAGACAGGACCTACTACTGCCCTCGGGCTGAACTAAACTGCGAGGAGATAAGTCATTATGTTTCATGGCTTGAGGATCTTCATACTGTCAAGACAAATTTTCTTCCTGAACTTAGAAATGTTAGTACTCAAAACGTGCGACCAATAGTGATCGTATTGAACTACGGTCACATCTATAATCGAAAGATGGTATGATTTTTACTATTTGTCCTTAGTGCATCTTTTGCATACATTATTTTTGAAGCGAAACTTTCATTGCTAAGTATATTAATTACTATACGATGTTCTTCAACAGGGACTCCCGTTGACAGTTGTGCCTCAGTGGATCGAGACAAAAGGTCGCATGTCAATGGTTAGCTTACGACCAAGATGTCCTACATTGCACATGAGTGCATTCAGGATTTCTGAAAGCGAAGAATGCTTAATAGTGAAAGATTAGAGCAAAATTGTTAACGATCGCAGAGAAGTACTAGGGGGCAGCAAGGAGAAGGGCAACCCAAGATTAGGAGACAGATTCATCTGCATGCTCCAGTATGATGAATCAGGAGAGCTATACATGTTCTATGCTATTCTACCTGAGAGGGAGCAGCAGGAGTGATTTAGCAAGTTCATGCTCTTAGTACTTGTCCTCTCTCATGTACGTATTGTCCTAAACTTAATTAATCTCAAATAGTGATTTGCTTGTGAACGCTTATAATATCATGACCATATTGAACTCGATGATATTTTTGCTTCTGTTACAAGTGAATGTTTCTTCTTTAAGCTAGCTAGTGTTGGTGATGATTAGATAGCGGTAATGACTATGATGATTAAATAGTGGTAATTAATGACGACTACGATGATTTTTAGCTAGCTAGTATAATATATACTGTTGTTGGTGATGATATGATGCAAGAGTTTATTTATTTATTAATATGTGATGATGATGATGATGATGAGTTATTATATATATCATTTATGAAAGAAACCGCAAATTAGTTTGAACTGGATGGATCCTAGCTAAGTGATCAAGTATATATATATGCCATATCCATATCCATATCAAGTATAACAACTCATTATAACGTAAAACAATCCTAAATTAAATTGATAACACAAATTTAAATGAAAAATAAAAAATAAAACAAAAAGACCATAAACATTTAGTACCGGTTGGTGTTACCAACCGGTACTAAAGGGCTCCCGGCCCCCGGAGCTGGCTCGTGCCACGTGGTTGCCCTTTAGCACCGGTTCATGACGAACCGATACTAAAGGGGGGGGGGCTTTAGTGCCCACACTTTAGTGCCGGTTACGGAACTGGCACTAAAGGGCCTTATGAACCGGTGCTATTGCCCGGTTCTGCACTAGTGTTTCCTCCCACTCACTTCTTTCGAGAGAAACTCCCTCTCTAGAAAGGATCCATTCTTAGCAACAAATGTCTTGCCTTCGGATCTGTGATAGAAGGTGTACCCAACAGTCTCCTTTGGGTATCCTATGAAGACACATTTCTCCAATTTGGGTTCGAGCTTATCAGGTTGAAGTTTTTTTACATAAGCATCGCAGCCCCAAACTTTAAGAAACAACAACTTTGGTTTCTTGCCAAACCATAGTTCATAAGGCGTCGTCTCAACAGATTTAGATGGTGCCCTATTTAACATGAATGTAGCTGTCTCTAAAGCGTAACCCCAAAATGGTATCGGTAAATCAGTAAGAGACATAATAGATCACACCGTATCTAGTAAAGTACGATTACGACGTTCAGACACACCATTACGTTGTGGTGTTCCGGGTGGCGTGAGTTGCGAAATGATATGTCTCCGTCGTTTCTACTTTTTCAAACACTTTTGCCCTTATTTTGGACTCTAACTTGCATGATTTGAATGGAACTAACCTGGGCTGACACTGTTTTCATCAATATATGAGAGTTCGTGATCCTATCTTGCAAGTCAATAGTCACCTATTATGTGTTATGATCCGTTAATCCCGACAATAATCGGGATACTTACCGGTGATGACCGTAGTTTGAGGAGTTCATGTATTCACTATGTGTTAATGCTTTGGTCTGGTGCTCTATTAAAAGGAGGCCTTAATATCCCTTAGTTTCCAATAGGATCCCGCTGCCACGAGAAGGTAGGACAAAAGATGTCATGGAAGTTCTTTTCCATAAGCACGTATGACTATATTCGGAATACATGCCTACAATACATTGATGAACTGGAGCTAGTTCTGTGTCACCCTAGGTTATGATTGTTACATGATCGATCGCATCCGGCATAATTCTCCATCACCGATCCATTGCCTACGAGCTTTTCCTATATTGTTCTTCGCTTATTTACTTTTCCGCTGCTACTGTTACAATCACTACAAAACCCAAAAATATTACTTTTTCTACCGTTACCTTTTGCCACCGTTACCACTACTATCATATTACTTTGCTACTAAACACTTTGCTCCAGATATTAAGTTTCCAGGTGTGGTTGAATTGACAACTCAGCTGCTAATACTTGAGAATATTCTTTGGCACCCCTTGTGTCGAATGAATAAATTTGGGTTGAATACTCTACCCTCGAAAACTGTTGCGATCCCCTATACGTGTGGGTCATCAAGAACATTTTCTGGCGCCATTGCCGGGGAGCATAGCTCTATTCTTTGAGTCACTTGGGATTTATATCTTCTTATCATTATGAAGAACTTGAAAGATCAAAGAACCAAGATCTTTCCCTCAACTACGAGGGGAGATAAGGAACTGCTGTCGGTGTACTAGAGTAGGGGTACCCTTAGTACCCCGAACTCGTGCACGGGCGTTGCAGCGTCCCGCGACAAGGCCTGCCAGGTGACTGCCAAGACCCTCCGTGGTCCCTTTGAAGACCATTCAAGAACAAAGTATTCAAGACAAGGCCCCGGCAAGAGGAGCTTGCCGGGAAGAAGGCAAGACCCCGGCAAGAGGAGCTTGCCGGGAAGGCCATCAGAAGCATCCCAAGGCCCCGGCAAGGGGCGCTTGCCGGGAAGGCCATCCAAGGCATTCCAAGGAACTTGCCGCGGCGCGCTACGCGCCCCGACAAGGCCCGGTGAGCGACAAGCTCCCGGAAGCGACAAGTCGACGGCCGCGGCAAGCCCCCACTCCACGCCCGCGCTCCAGCACATCCACCCACGTGTCGCTCCGGGGCCCCTCCCAAGCGCACGTGGCAGGAGGCTGTGCAGCTAGGGGCATGCGGTGGCGCGCAGGCGCTGACAAGACAACCATCGTGGCAAGACGGTGGCGTCCCTAGCGGTCCCTTTCGGTGCTGTCTAGGCGACACAGATGGGCATTTAATGCCCTTGTCCCCTGCCGTTAGGGTTAGGTATGATAACACTGTAGCAGCTAGCTGTGCCTACTATAGCACCTAGCTGTGCCTACCCACGGCACTCTTTCCATTTTTGCCCTTGGCCCCCGTTGCTCTATGTCGGTAACCCCTTGAGTATAAAAGGAGGCCCAGGTGCAACGTAGAGGGGGTGGGCCATCTCGAGAGCTCTCGCGAGGTTCAGCAATTCCACACACTCACGCTTGCTCCTGAGCTAGAAATCAATACCAATCCACAAAGCAGGAGTAGGGTTTTACGCATCCTTGCGGCCCGAACCTGGGTAAATCGCTCGCGTGCTTCGCCTCGATTTACTCCTCGCACGACCAACCGCCCGCTTGCTTCGCCTCGATCTGCTCTTTGCACAACCTCCGCCCCCCGCCGAACCAAAAGGGACCCGGTCCGCCGGTCCCATAGGTGCCCGTGGATCAGAAACCCATGCATCTCTGGCGCGCCAGGTAGGGGGCGTCGATGTTGTGTGAATCAGATCCGGCGTTCTTACGAGCTAGATCTTCATCTTCTTCATCAACATGCCACCGAAGAAGAAGGTTTCGGAGGCAGCTGCTCCGTCCGCGCCGAGCCACCCACCGCCGGAGCAAACGGATGGTGGGGCAGGCACCGGCGGAAGGGCACGCATCGACGAGGGAACTCTTGGTGCTGCCAGGTCCCAGGGCAAGGCTGCGCTGCCCATCGGCGGCGTGGCCGGCTCCCACAACGACCGGGCGCACTCCAAGACCTCGGCGTCCGTGCATGCACCGCGCCCATCTCAGGAGGCGCGGGACCGGCAGCGTCATGGTACTCACGGTACCATGCGCTCGCTGGATCAAGATCGAGCCGGTGGATCCCGGAGCGCCCAGGACCACCATGCGCGTCAACAAGCCGGCGCGAGCGAGACGCGGTCGCCTGGACGGGATACTGCTCCTTCTAACATGGTTAGGAGTCCGAGCGTATCCCGCTCCTCGCACCGTTCGCTACCGCCGCCCGCCACCGCAGCGGAAGCCCTGGCACGAGCTCAGCTGCTCTTAGACTACCCTCCAGCAGCGGACAAGATCGACGACTGGAGGGCCACTATCCAGAGTCTCATCGGCTTCGCCAACGGCGACACTCCTCGGCAGCCGAGCACGTTGCAGCCGCAGCGAGTCAGCCAGGCGCAAACCGGTGGAGACAAGACTGGTGGGGGTGCAACCACTGTGCACTCCCCACCCCGAAGGCCAAGATCGCCGACCCGCCGGATCCGCCACGACAGCGACTCCACCGCGTCGTCGGATCCGCGAGCTCGTCGCGACCAACGACAAGTTCTTCAAGAACGGCAGCGGGAAGACGCTCGTACACGCATCGAGCACCGGAGAGAAGCGCAACGTCAGTCAGACCTGCGCGCTGGGCCCTCTGTCGACATGCATGCGCCAGGGGAACCAGGCGACTTGCCGTACCCGGTAGGTTGCCCTGCGTTCACTCGTGAGCTGCGGCAAGTCCAGTGGCCCAGTACGAAGAACTTCAAGCCCGACGTACCAGAGAAGTACGACGGCAAGTTGCATCCGTCGGAGTTCCTCAGCATCTACACCATCGCGGTGCAGGCTGCTGGGGGGCGGGACGACAAGATCCTTGCCAACTACTTCCCGTTGGTACTCAAGCCCAACGTCAGGTCCTGGCTCATGCACTTGCCGGACAACTCCATATCCTCCTGGGCTGAGCTATGCCATCAGTTTGTCGGCGCCTTCACAGGCGGCCACAAACCTCATGGCCAAGAGAGCGATCTTCATCTGCTCGTCCAGAAGGAAGGAGAGCCCCTGCGCCAGTATATCCAGAGGTTCAGCCGTGTACACCACAACATCCCAAATATCCACCCTGCCGCGGTAATCAGCGCGTTCCATCAGAACGTGCGTAACCGCAGGATGCGGGAGGAGTTGGCGATGTGCAAGATTCGGGACGTCAGCGAGCTTTATGCCCTGGCCGACAGGTGTGCACGCGCTGAGGAGGGGAGGAAATTCCCCGGAGAAAGCACTGGAGCAGGAGGATCTGATAGTGAGGATGCCGCCCCGGCAAAGAGAAGCCGGCAGCGCAACAACAGGAAGAAGCAGAACAGCGAGGTGCTGGTCGTTGAGCAGTCCGGCAATGAAGGTGACGCCATGAAGGCTACAGTTGGTAGCTCCGGCAAGGAAGTTGCCGCGTGCACCAACTGTCAGGCTGTGGCGGTCGCCGACAAGCGGGACGGCTCCGGCAAGCAATACTGTAAGATTCACCGCACCAAGGGCCATGACCTCCAGAACTGCAAGAAGGTCGAGCAGCTCGTCCAGCAACAGAGGGCTGAGTACGAGCGGCGCGACAAGGAGAGAGCCCAAGGGGGTGCCGAGAAACCTGGCCAGAAGCGCTCCGGCCAGGAAGGACGCCGCGGCAAGGCCAAGCAGCGGCAAGGAGACAGACCTCCCCGCGGTCGCGACAACGACGAAGACGACGGTCAGGATGAAGACATGGATGACGTTGAGACCAGTGAGCAGGAGTTTCAGAAAGCCACAGAGGTCTTGTGCGTTGACGGGGGTGCTTCCCTGCATACCTCGCACCGCCAACTCAAACAGTGGGTGCGGGAAGTCAATGCAGCGGAACCACCCATCGAATCGCGCAAGCTTTTGAAGTGGTCCAGCACACCTATCATCTTTGACATTGAGGACCACCCTGATCGCACAACCGCGGTCGGGTGTCTGCCGATGCTGGTTTCACCAACCATCCGCAACCTCAAGGTCACCAAGATGCTAGTCAACGGCGGGGCCGGCTTAAACCTGGTCTCCTCCGCTGTGCTCCGAAAACTCCAGATCCCTGACGGCGAGCTCGAAGAGACCAACACATTCCAAGGAATCAACCTGGGAAGGAGCAAGCCGAAGGGGAAGGTCATGCTGCCGGTAACATTCGGCAGCGAGTTAAACTTCAGGACTGAGAGGGTCACGTTCGACGTTGCCGATATCCCGTTGCCTTACAACGGGATACTTGGCCGTCCAGCACTCGCCAAGTTCATGGCGGCCTCTCACTACGCGTTTAACGTGCTGAAGATGCCAGGCCCAATAAGCATCATTTCTGTCCCTGGCGACAAGAAGGACGCCCTTATCTGTGCTGACAAGATCTACCGGGAAGCAGCAGCCACGGCAGACCGTGATCCACTTGCCGCTGAAGCTCCCGGGACCAAGAAGACCATGTCCGGCAAGAGTTCTGGTGCCCACTCCGGCAAGCGCACCTCTTCGGAGTGCTGCGTTACCGTTGAGGACGCACCATCAAGCTCCGGGAGGACCAAGTCCGGCAAGAGCTCTGATGCCCACTCCGGCAAGCGCGCCTCTTCGGAGTGCTGCGCTGCCGTCGAGGACGCACCATCGAGCTCCACCGGCAAGAAGACCAAGTCCGGCAAAAGCTCTGGTGCCCACTCCGGCAAGCGCGCCTCTTCGGAGTGCTGCGCTGCCGTCGAGGACGCACCATTGAGCTTCACCGGCAAGCACAAGAAGACAATGGCGGCTCCGCCAGAGACGAAGAAGGTGTCCGCCGAGGAGGATGGCGCTAGTGGTACCTTCACCATCAGTGCCACGCTTGACCCTAAATAGGAAAGCGTGCTCGTTGCTTTCCTGCGGGCGAACGTCAACGTGTTTGCATGGAAACCGTCTGACATCCCCGGTGTTCCCAGGAAAGTGATTGAGCACCACCTTGCCGTCTGTCCTCATGCGCGGCCCGTCAAGCAGAAAGTCCGGAAGCAGGCGGTGGAGCGCCAAGAATTCATTACGGAGGAAATCAAGAAACTGGAAGCAGCAGGCCTCGTCAGAGGAGTGCTCCATCCCACGTGGTTGGCCAATCCTGTAGTCGTGCGCAAGGCAAACGGGAAATGGAGGCTTTGCATCGATTTCACCGGTGTTAACAAAGCTTGTCCCAAAGACCCATTTCCTTTGCCGCGCATTGACCAGATTGTTGACTCCACAGCTGGATGTGATTTGCTTTCGTTTCTTGATGCGTACTCCAGGTATCATCAGATCTTCATGGCGGAGGAGGATGAAGAGAAGACCGCATTTATTACTCCATGTGGCACGTACTGCTTCGTACGGATGCCTTTTGGATTAAAGAATGCTGGTTCGACATTTGCAAGAGTAGTCCATATTGCTCTTGAGCCACAAATACACAGAAATGTGGAAGCATACATGGATGATATAGTGGTCAAGAGCAAGGACAGAGCAACCCTGGTCCAAGACTTGGACGAGACTTTTGCAAATCTGCGCAAGATCAGCCTCAAGCTCAACCCAGAGAAGTGTGTGTTTGGAGTTCCCTCCGGCAAGCTTCTCGGGTTCTTCGTGTCTCAGCGGGGGGTTGAAGCCAATCCCGACAAGATCAAGGCCATTGAGCAGATTGAAGCACCGAAGCGCGTCAAGGATGTACAGAAACTTGCCGGTTGCGTGGCTGCTCTCAGCAGGTTCATCTCTCGGTCTGCCGAGCGCGCCTTGCCATTTTTCAAATTATTGAAAAAGGCAGGTCCGATGAAATGGACTCCGGAAGCGGAGGCTGCGCTGCAAGACCTGAAGAGATACCTGTCCTCCCCTCCAATACTTGTCGCGCCTAAGCCACAAGAGAAGTTGCTGCTGTACATAGCGGCAACCAATCAAGTGGTTAGTGCTGCGTTAGTGGCAGAGAGGGAGGCGGATGATGAGCCAGCAACCGCGGCAAGCGCATCCAGCGACAAGCAGGGGGCTTCCCTGACAAGCTCTGGTCCCGACAAAGATGAACCCGCGCTGATACACGAGGAGATACGGAAGAAAACGGTGCAGCGCCCAGTTTACTTTGTCAGTTCCCTCTTGCAGGGGGCTAGGTCAAGGTACTCGGGTGTGCAGAAACTGCTTTTCGGCCATCTCATGGCCTCGAGAAAGCCGCGCCATTACTTCCAAGCACATGAGATCAGAGTGGTCACTCGCTTTCCGCTGAAGAGGATACTGCAGAATCCTGAAGCGACAGGCAGGATTGTTGAGTGGGCACTGGAACTGTCAAGCTTTGGTCTCAAGTTTGAAAGCACTTCAACTATCCAGAGCAGAGCATTGGCAGAATTCATAGCGGAATGGACGCCAACTCCGGACGAAGAAATCCCGGAGACGAGCATCCCCGACAAAGAAGCGAGCAAAGAGTGGCTGATGTACTTTGATGGTGCTTTGTCGCTGCAAGGCGCCGGTGCTGGTGTGCTGCTTATCGCGCCCACCGGAGAGCACCTCAAGTACATAGTCCAGATGCACTTTCCCAAGGAGCAAACAACAAACAATACTGCAGAGTATGAGGGATTGCTTGCCGGTCTCAGGATCGCGGCAGACCTTGGGATTAAGAAGCTCATTGTCAGGGGTGACTCACAGCTTGTCGTCCGCCAAGTAAACAAGAATAATCAGAGTCCGTTGATGGAAGCTTACGTCGACGAAGTGAGAAAGCTAGAAGAGCGCTTTGACGGCCTGCAAATGGAGCACGTTCCGAGAACTCAGAACGCCATTGCTGATGGCCTGTCAAAGTGCGCCGCACTTAAGTTACCTGTGGAACCAGGGACCTTTGTGCTCAAGCTGACTCAACCGTCCGTAACACCATCAACTGGACAAAGCATGAAGAGGAAGTTGATTCCTGGGGACTACCTGCCGGCAGAGCTTCCCGAAGCCGCCGCCAAGAAGGTCCCCAAGATCAACACCGAAGGCGCTGAGGAGCGAGATGCTCCGGCAAACCCCAGGGTTTGTTCCGTTGAAGCAGAAGCTCCCGGCAAGTTTGTCGCGGGATGTCACGCTCCGGCAGAGACACAGCTTCTCGCCGTAGAAGCAGATATTCCCGCAGTAACCTCCAAGATCAACGCCAAGAGCGCCGGTGAGCCAGATGCCCAGGCAAGCCCTAGGGTTTGTTCCGTTGAAGCTGAAGCTCCCTGCAAGCTTGTCGCGGAACGTCAAGCTCCGGCAGAGACATAGCTTCTCGCCGTAGAAGCGGTCGTTCCCGCGGCAGCACAGTTGCCTTTAGTCCTTGTTGTCGAGCCACAGGCTCCAACATGGGCGCAGCAGATTGTCCGTTTCCTTCAGACAGGAGAACTTCCCGAAGAGCAAGAAGAAGCCGAAAGAGTAGCCCGGCAGTCAAGTAGCCCGGGAGGGTGCGGCCCGGGAGAGATGAAACGAGGAGGCCGCACCCACCCTGTTGCCGGGAATGTCTGTCCGAGGGATACTAAGGAGTTGTTCCTTGGCGTGGGTTCAACCCGCGAGGCAAATAACCCGGCAAACATCCCCTTTTCATTAAAAAACATCCCATACAGGTACAGTCCATAGAGGATGAAAAACATGAAAGAGAGGATTACAAGTTTTAGATACAGCTAAGGCCCGAAGGCTTACAATTAAAAAGATAAGGTGCCCGTAATCCCTTTCCTGTCCCTCTCTTCAGGAGGTAGATCAAGGAGGCGAAAAGGGGAAAGGGGCGCCAAGGCGAGCTACAGGTGCCAGAAGACACCAAGAGAACATCCCGGGGGCCGGACGGTGATGGCGACGCCTGGAGAAGGGTGCGAAGGAGGGGCGGCAGGACGTCAGCGCGCTGTCGAGGGCACCACGCCCTCGTACTCCGACCTGACGGCCTTGTCGCCAGCCCTCTTCCCCTTCCGTGGCCTCCCTACGCCAGCCGCCCAAGGAGACGCCCCCGGGGAGTTCAAGAAGCCGGCGGCGCGGATGACGGGGTCGCCGGTGCCGCGCAAGACGGCGCCCGACCCCTTGTCGGAGCCGCCATCTTGCCGCCCGCCACCCTCACCATCACTGCTGCTCTCCTCCTCGTCACTCTCGCTCGAGGAGGAGCCTTCGCTATCGGAGGAGCTATCCACGCAGCACTTCGCCCGGGTGCCGAAGCACCCGAAGACCTTGACGGAGAGGAGATCGCCCTCCACCAGCTTAAAATGGAGGGTGAGTCCCCCCGTCAAGCTATGGATGCGGGCGAACGTCTTCCACCCTCGATCGAGATACATCACACTAGGGGCTGGGAACACCACGCGGACTCGCGTGCCACTGATCCCACAGCCCCTCATGTGTAATCTCAGAGTTTCGGGCGGGTCCGACTCCATCGCGTTCGCGAACGGAGCCGGAAGCCGGAGGCGACGACGAGGCGCCCGGCGCAGCTTGACGAAGAACTTGCAAGGGTTGTCCCCTATATGGACCGCCGCGGGGGGAGGAGCCGCCGGCGGGGGCGAAGCTGGCGCGTCGCCCCGTCCGCCTCTTCCCCGAGCGCCTCGACCTCATCTTCGACCTCGTCCACGACCTCGCCCCCTCCCTCTTCCCCTTACGGCTGGCTCTGCCACCACGAGCGAGGAAAAGGGGAGGGTGCGCTGTCTGGCGGCGACCCTCACCGCCACCGATGAAGGCCCAGGATTCCCTTTCTCCATGGCGAATGAGAGAAAGGGGAGCATAAGCTGAAGAAAGGAGGAGACAAGAGGGTGCAGGCTTCGGTGCTCCCTTCCCGCTCCTTATAAAGGAGCAAAGTGGGAGCCCAGCCGCCCCGCTCGGCAAATCAAGGCACGAGAAGAGCAGGGAGGCGGGCCGACCCGCCCCCTCTGCTCGCAACGGCCCAGGTTCCCGCTCCCGCCGTCCGCGATCCCAAGTGCATGGGAGCCGCGTGGCGGAGATGCAGAACTGAGGCGACGGATGGGGCGGCCTCGCCCTACCCCGTAATCTCGGGGAGTGGGCTCTTCGAAAACCGCACGCCGGCCCCGTCCAGTAAATGCGCCACGCCCCCACGCCTATCTCCGCTCGGAGAAGAGGGCGTGGGCCGTTCCCCTTCATCATGGCTTGACGCACGCTCGCGGGGCTCAGCCCCGCGCGCCCGCGCCGCCCACGTCACCCACGACGCCACATTTGACGCATGCCGTTCCGGGCGTGCGCGATGGATGCGGAGGAAGATTCGGCGTGACCTAGGCCGCGCGTGCCCGTGCACTGTTTTGGGCCTGGCCCAATAGCGCTCGGCACCGCGTCTGGCCCAGGCCGGGGGGCTCCTGTCGGTGTACTAGAGTAGGGGTACCCTTAGTACCCCGAACTTGTGCACGGGCAGTTGCAGCGTCCCGCGACAAGGCCTGCCAGGTGACCGCCAAGACCCTCCGTGGTCCCTTTGAAGACCATTCAAGAACAAAGTATTCAAGACAAGGCCCCGGCAAGAGGAGCTTGCCGGGAAGAAGGCAAGACCCCGGCAAGAGGAGCTTGCCGGGAAGGCCATCAGAAGCATCCCAAGGCCCCGGCAAGAGGCGCTTGCCGGGAAGGCCATCCAAGGCATTCCAAGGAACTTGCCGCGGCGCGCTACGCGCCCCGACAAGGCCCGGTGAGCGACAAGCTCCCAGAAGCGACAAGTCGACGGCCGCGGCAAGGCGCTTGCCGTGGCAAGCCCCCACTCCACGCCCGCGCTCCAGCACATCCACCCACGTGTCGCTCCGGGGCCCCTCCCAAGCGCACGTGGCAGGAGGCTGTGCAGCTAGGGGCGTGCGGTGGCGCGCAGGCGCTGACAAGACAACCATCATGGCAAGACGGTGGCGTCCCTAGCGGTCCCTTTCAGTGCTGTCTAGGCGACACAGACGGGCATTTAATGCCCTTGTCCCCTGCCGTCAGGGTTAGGTATGATAACACTATAGCAGGTAGCTGTGCCTACTATAGCACCTAGCTGTGCCTACCCACGGCACTCTTTCCATTTTTGCCCTTGGCCCCCGTTGCTCTATGTCGGTAACCCCTTGAGTATAAAAGGAGGCCCGGGTGCAACATAGAGGGGGTCGGCCATCTCGAGAGCTCTCGCGAGGTTCAGCAATTCCACACACTCACGCTCGCTCTCGAGCTAGAAATCAATACCAATCCACAAAGCAGGAGTAGGGTTTTACGCATCCTTGTGGCCCGAACCTGGGTAAATCGCTCGCGTGCTTCGCCTCGATTTACTCCTCGCACGACCAACCGCCCGCTTGCTTCACCTCGATCTGCTCTTTGCGCAACCTCCGCCCCCCGCCGAACCAAAAGGGACCCGGTCCGCCGGTCCCATAGGTGCCCGTGGATCAGAAACCCAGGCAACTGCCATCTAGCTCTGCACTTGATTCACCTTCTGTTTTGAGTAAGCTTGCGACACCTAAACCTGCTTCGGCTATTAATTCCGATATGTCGCATGTTATTGATGATGCCACTTCTGTTATGCATGATACTTATGATGAAACTACTTCTATGCTTGATACTACTGTGCAACTTGGTGAATTTCTTGATGAACAACTTGCTAGGGCTAGAGAGAATGAAATTATTGAAACTGATAATATTGATGAAAGCGATGATGAAGATTCTCCCCCTAGATATGAATTGCCTATTGTTCCTGAGGGTTATGTTATGGATGAAGAAACTGCTAGAGACTTCTTAGCTTGCAATGATAGATCTGATCTTAAGAAGTTATTAGCTAAGCTTAAAGAAAAATCTCTGAATGCTAGAATGAAATATGATCCTGCTTATGCTACTTCACCTATCTTTATTACTAATAAGGATAATGATCTCTATCGATCCTGAGTTAATTACTTTGGTTGAATCTGATCCTTTCTATGGCTATGAATCTGAAACTTTTGTGGCACATCTTACTAAATTAAATGATATAGCTACCCTGTTCACTAATGATGAGAAAACTCGCAACTATTAAATCCTTAAATTATTTTCGTTCTCATTAAAGGGTGATGCTAAGATATGGTTTAATTCTCTTGATCATGGTTGTGTGCGTAGTCCCCAGGATATGATTTACTACTTCTCTGGTAAATATTTCCCCGCTCATAAGAAACAAGCTTCTTTAAGGGAAATATATAATTTTGTACATATTGAAAAAGAGAGTCTCCCACAAGCTTTGGGGAGGCTTCTCCAATTACTTAATGCTTTGCCTGATCATCCTCTCAAGAAAAATGAAATACTTGATATCTTTTATAATGGACTAACTGATGCTTCCAGAGATTACCTGGATAGTTGTGCTATTTGTGTTTTCAGGGAAAGAACAGTTGATCAAGCTGAAATTCTATTGAATAATATGTTGACCAATGAAAATAATTGTACACTTCCTGAACCAACTCCTAAGCCAACTCCGAAGAAAACGGGTATTCTATTTCTCAGTCCTAAAGATATGCAAGAGGCAAAGAAATCTATGAAAGGAAAAGGTATAAAAGATGAAGATGTTAAGAATTTACCTCCTATTGAAGAAATACATGGTCTTAATTCATCACCTATTGAAGAAACACACGGTCTCGATAACCCGACACAGGTAGTAAAGGTAAATTCTCTCTATAGATATGATAAAGCTGAAATCCCTCCTGCTAAGTTTGCTAGCCAATGTTTGGATGAATTTGATAACTTTATGGTTAAGCAAGAAGATTTTAATGCTTATGTTGGTAGACAATTGAAACATAATGCTTATATGATTGAACACTTGAGTGATTATATGGCCAGTGTTAAAGGTGAACTTAAACTCATTAGTAAACATGCTTCTATGGTTACCACTCAAGTAGAACAAGTACTTAAAGCTCAGAATGATTTGCTCAATGAATTGAATAGTAAGAATAATGACTTTGCTGTTAGAGTTGCAACTAGAGGAGGTAAAGTGACTCAGGAACCTTTGTATCCTGAAGGCCACCCTAAGAGAATTGAGCAAGATTCTCATAGAAATAACATTGATGCACCTAGTCCTTCTAAGAGGAAGAAAAAGGAAAATGATAGGACTTTGCCTGCTTCTAGTGAACCTATTGTAGACACACCGGAGAATCCCAATGAAATTTCTATTTTTGATGCTGAAACACAATCTGGTAATGAACATGAACCTAGTGATAATGTTAACGATGATGTTCATGTTGATGCTCAACCTAGCAATAATAATGATGTTGTTGATCTTGATAACCCACAATCAAAGAATCAACGTTATGATAAGAGAGACTTTGTTGCTAGGAAGCACGGTAAAGAAAGAGAACCATGGGTTCAGAAACCCATGCCCTTTCCTCCTAAACCATCCAAGAAAAGGGATGATGAGGATTTTGAGCGCTTTGCTGAAATGATTAGACCTATCTTTTTGCGTATGTGTTTGATCGATATGCTTAAAATGAATCCTTATGCTAAGTACATGAAAGATATAGTTACTAATAAAAGAAAGATTCCGGAAGCTGAAATTTCCACCATGCCTGCTAATTATACTTTTAAGGGTGGAATACCAAAGAAACTTGGAGATCCAGGAGTACCAACTATACCATGCTCCATTAAAAGAAACTATGTTAAAACTGCTTTATGTGATCTTGGAGCCGGTGTTAGTGTTATGCCTCTCTCTTTATATCGTAGACTTGATTTGAATAAGTTGACACCTATTGAAATATCTTTGCAAATGGCTGATAAATCAACTGCTATACCTGTCGGTATTTGTGAGGATGTGCCTGTTGTGGTTGCAAACGTTACTATTTTAACGGACTTTGTTATTCTTGATATTCCCGAGGACGATAATATGTCTATTATTCTTGGAAGACCCTTTTTGAATACTTCAGGGGCTGTTATTGATTGCACCAAAGGCAATGTCACTTTTCATGGTAATGGTAATGAGCATACGGTACACTTTCCGAGGAAACAACCTCAAGTCCACAGTATCAATTCTATTGGAAAATTTTCAACAATTACTATTGGAGGTTTTGAATTTCCTCTTCATACTATCAAAAAGAAATATGATATTCTTATTGTTGGGGACATGCATATCCCTATTGAGGTAACCTAGTGTTATTCAAAAATTCTCCGGTTTCATGTTATTCGAAATGAGTTTGTTAACAAGACCTGATCAACCTTGTTAGTGGATTCCTTTTGATGAGCATGAGATGGATGAATTTAGAAAACACAACTCTCTCTAACCTCTTTTTACTTTCTGTTATTTATATTAAATAAAGCAAAATAGTATTTTTCTGTCTGTTTTCTGAATTATCCATGTAATAAAAAATACCCCGAAAATAAAAGTTCTCCAAATGCCCTGAAAATTAAATATTATTTTTTTCTAGAATATTTGAGAATATCTGGGATTGAGAACACATCAGGGGGAGCAAGCACCTGCCCACGAGGGTCCAGGGCGCGCCCCCTGCCTCGTGGGCCCATGGTAGCTCCCCTCCACTTATTCCAGCTACCACACACTCCTTCTTCCTCCCAAAAAAATCATCAACCAGCTCAAGCACGAGTTCTAGCTCATCTTGCTACCATTTTCGATCTACTTGTTCAAAGCACCATTCACAAAACTGCTTTGGGGGATTGTTCTTTGGTATGTGACTCCTCTAATGGTCCAATTAGTTTTTGTTCTAGTGCTTTATTTATTGCAAATTTTTGTTGTTTAGGTGACCCTGTTCTTGAGCTTGCATGTCAAATTTATGTGGTCAAAAGTAGTTTTAATGCATGATATTGCCTCTAGGCACTTGTAGGAGTAGTTGCTATCAATATTGTTGAGTTTGGTTCACTTTTATTTTGAGTTGCTAAAATTTTCAAAAAAATTCAGAAAAAGATGAAGAGATTTTTGAGGGGATCTTCGAGCCGAAGCTCGAAGGATAAACAAAGTGAAGAGACCAAGAAGTCAAAGTATAATCTCCCTCGCAGCGGAGGTTCGGCCGTGTGAATGGCCTTGTGATGATTTCTTGAGAGCAGCCTGGATTTATGATGATTTCTATGAATTGGCTGAGAATGCAGGCCTCACCGCCTTCCTCCATGACCAACGCGAACAGTATGTCTTACTTACCAATATATTTGTGCAAAACTTTCATTCCATGCTAGGAGCTCACCACCTACGGTGGAATTTTATTTATATGATGAGCATAAGGAGATGTCACTTCGTGATTTTTGTCGGGTTTGTTTGATCCTTTTGAGGGCAGTGTAGAGGAACCACATCGTGACGATGTGGATGGGTTTATTGATACAATTGCTGTAGGGGAAACGAGGAAAGTTTCCGATGCAAGAATTACTAGCATACATTTTCCTGTTTTACGTTACTTTGCAATATTTGCTAGTAGATGCTTAATTGGTCGCGGAAACTATGCCAACCTTAGTGCCCTTGATATTTTTATTTTGTGCCATGCCTTGTTCCATGATGACACATTTAGTATGGGCGCTATTGTTGCAAAGCGGTTAAATCTTAACCATACTAAGGGCCCCATCTTGGGAGGTATCTTTGCCTCGCGACTCGCTGCACACTTTAACATACCTATTAGGCATTATGAGAAAGAAGAAAAGTTGTTGCCTCCTGTTTTTCTAGACTATAAGAGTACGGTAGCACATGATTTTATCGTTAAGAATAAGGAAAAGATGCTTAAGTACAAGCTGATATTTGATAAAAATCACCCTGAGACTATTACTTTGCCTACTCCTTCCTTGTTTGACTTATCTACAGGCAAGTACCTTGTTTTGCCGGAGGCCATTCACGCCTACCGAAACCCCACACCAGCTACAGAGCCAGAGCCGGAACCACAATTTGATCCTCACTGACAGTCTATTTATCAGTGGAATCCGGAAGAGATCGCCAACCAGTGGCACCAGGGGGATCCTTCTCAATACGACCCCAACTATAACTTTGGATATCCGCCAGGCCAGCCGTGGACATGGACCAACTTAGGCCAAAAGCCTAAGCTTGGGGGAGTACGTATCTCTCACCGACATTACATTCATGTTCACACACTCATGCTAGTTGTCGGTGCTCATACTTTTTCACTGTAATATCCATGCTAGTTTATTTCCCTTTTTATGCTTTCTTCTTGTGTGTTTGATAAACCTTAAAAAAACAAAAAAACTAGTTGTAGCTTTTAGTTAGTTTACTTTCCATGCCTGTGGTAGTAGTAATTAAAAATAAAACCCCAAAAGATTTGTCGTTCTTCTTTTGCTTGTTGGGAGCTTTTCCCGTGTAAATAGTTTTGTTTCTTTTCTTTGGGGGTCGAGAGGAGAAGACCATAATGAAAATGTTGAGTGGCTCTCATATGCATTATTGTTGATCTAACAAAGAGCCCATATTACCTTGTCTTCTCTCTTGAATTGAATGCTTGCAGATTCCAGCTTAGTCCAATGCACATGCACTATTATTATTATCCACACTATTCGATCGTGCAAGTGAAAGGCAATAATGATGATTATATGATGAACTTATTGAGATGAGAAAAGCTGGTATGAACTCGACCTCTCTTGTTTTTGTAAATATGATTAGTTCATCGTTCCTGATTCAGCCTATTATGAAAGAAACATATTTGCAATGACAATTAGAGATTATAGTTGCATATGCCATGCTTAATTAGCTAGGAGCTTATAATGGTTTACCTTGCATGCCAACATACTATTAAAATGGTTGTGATGTGGTATGATAGGGTGGTATCCTCTTTTGAACGATTCGAGTGGCATGACTTGGCACATGTTCACGCATGTAGTTGAAACAAAATCAACATAGCCTCTATGATATTTATGTTCATGGTGCATTATATCCTACTCATGCTTGCATTCGGTGTTGATTAATTTTAATGCATGTTCATGACTCTTGTCGCTCTCTAGCTGGTCGCTTTCCAGTCTTTTTCTAGCCTTCACTTGTACTAAGCGAGAATACTGCTTGTGCATCCAATTCCATAAACCCCAAACTTGTTCCATATGAGTCCACCATACCTACCTATATACGGTATCTACCTGCCATTCAAAGTAAATTTGTATGTGCCAAACTCTAAACCTTCAAATAAACATTCTGTTTTGTATGCTCGAATAGCTCATGTATCAACCAGGTTGTCTGTATCTTCCATGCTAGGTGGTTTATTCTCAAGAGGAGTGGACTCGGCTCCTCACTCGTGAGAAAATGGCTGGTCATCGGGATGCCCAGTCCCATGCTTTATGCAAATCAAATCAAAATAACTGCAAACAAAACTCCCTGGGACTCTTGTTAGTTGGAGGCACTCGTTGTTTCGAGCAAGCCATGGATTGATGCTTGTTGGTGGAGGGGGAGTATAAACTTTACCATTCTATTTGGGAACCGCCTATAATGTGTGTAGCATGGAAGATGTCGAGATCTCTCGGTTGTTATGTTGACAATGAAAGTATACCGCTCAAAATATTATTCATATCTATTTCAAAATCATGCTCTGGCACCTCTTCAAATCCCTGCTTCCCTCTGCGAAGGGCCTATCTATTTACTTTTATTTTGAGTCATCATCCTCTTATTAAAAAGCACCAGTTGGAGAGCACCATTGTCATTTGCATCCATTACTATTAGTTTAAATTGAGTATGACTTGACTGGATCTATTTTACCATGAATTACAATGTCTAGTCAGTCCATGATCTTTAAAGGTGCTCTGCATTTATGTTTTGCGGTCTCAGAAAGGGCTAGCGAGATACCATCTTGTCATATCATATTATGATTGTTTTGAGAAAGTGTTGTCATCCGAGATTTATTATTATTTCTCGCTAGCTGATTATGCCATTGATATGAGTAAACATGAGACCTAAATGTTATTGTGAATATGGTTAGTTCATAATCTTTGCTGAAAACTTGAATGCTGGCTTTACATATTTACAACAACAAGAGCAAACAAAGTTGGTAAAAGTTTTTCTTTATCACTTTCAGTTTATCAACTGAATTGATAGAGGACAAGTAAAGGTTTAAGCTTGGGGGAGTTGATATGTCTCCGTCGTATCTACTTTTCCAAACACATTTGCCCTTGTTTTGGACTCTAACTTGCATGATTTGAATGGAACTAACCCGGACTGACGCTGTTTTCGGCAGAATTGCCATGGTGTTATTTTTGTGCAGAAATAAAAATTCTCGGAATGACCTGAAAATCAACGGAGATTATTTTTGGAATATATAAAAAATACTAGAAGAAAGATCCACGTCAGGGGGGCCACACCCTGTCCACGAGGGTGGGGGGCGCGCCCCCCTGCCTCGTGGGCCCCCTGATGCTCCACCGACGTCCACCTTGACTCCATATATTCACTTTCAGGGAGAAAAAATCAGAGAGAAGAATTCATCGCGTTTTATGATACGGAGCCGCCGCCAAGCCCTAAACTCTCTCGGGAGGGCTGATCTGGAGTCCGTTCGGGGCTCTGGAGAGGGGAATCCGTCGCCATCGTCATCATCAACCTTCCTCCATCACCAATTTCATGATGCTCACCGATGTGCGTGAGTAATTCCATCGTAGGTTTGCTGGACGGTGATGGGTTGGATGAGATTTATCATGTAATCGAGTTAGTTTTTTTAGGGTTTGATCCCTAGTATCCACGATGTTCTGAGAATGATGTTGCTATGACTTTGCTATGCTTAATGCTTGTCACTAGGGCCCGAGTGCCATGATTTCAGATTTGAACCTATTATGTTTTCATCAATATATGAGAGTTCATGATCCTATCTTGCAAGTTAATAGTCACCTATTATGTGTTATGATCCGTTAATCCCGACAATAATCGGGATACTTACCGGTGATGACCATAGTTTGAGGAGTTCATGTATTCACTATGTGTTAATGCTTTGGTCCAGTACTCTATTAAAAGGAGGCCTTAATATCCCTTAGTTTCCAATAGGATCCCGCTGCCATGAGAGGGTAGGACAAAAGATGGCATGCAAGTTCTTTTCCATAAGCACGTATGACTACATTCGGAATACATGCCTACAATACATTGATGAACTGGAGCTAGTTCTGTGTCACCCTAGGTTATGACTGTTACATGATCTATCGCATCCGGCATAATTCTCCATCAGCGATCCATTGCCTACGAGCTTTTCCTATATTGTTCTTCGCTTATTTTCTTTTCCCCTGGTACTGTTACAATCACTACAAAACCCAAAAATATTACTTTTGCTACCATTACCTTTTTCCACCGTTACCACTACTATCATATTACTTTGCTACTAAACACTTTGTTGCAGATATTAAGTTTCCAGGTGTGGTTGAATTGACAACTCAGCTGCTAATACTTGAGAATATTCTTTGGCTCCCCTTGTGTCGAATCAATAAATTTGGGTTGAATACTCTACCCTCAAAAACTGTTGCGATCCCCTATACTTGTGGGTTATCACGAAACAATTCCACATTGTTTCAAATGAAGACCAAACTCGTAACTCAAATATTCACCTCCACGATGATTTTCCACTTCACTCTGAAATTCTTTGAACTTTTGAAATGTTTCAGACTTATGTTTCATTGAGTAGATATACCCATATCTGCTCAAATCATCTGTGAAGGTGAGAAAATAACGATACCCGCCGCGAGCCTCAATATTCATCAGACCACATACATCAATATGTATGATTTCCAACAAATCTGTTGCTCGCTCCATAGTTCCGGAGAACGGCATTTTAGTCATCTTGCCCATGAGTCATGGTTCGCAAGTACCAAGTGATTCATAATCAAGTGATTCCAAAAGTCCATCAGAATGGAGTTTCTTCATGCGCTTTACACTAGTATGACCTAAACGACAATGCCACAAATAAGTTGCACTATCATTATCAACTCTGCATCTTTTGGCTTCAGCATTATGAATATGCGTATCACTACTATCGAGATTTATTAAAAATAGACCACTCTTCAAGGGTGGATGAACATAAAAGATATTATTCATATAAATAGAACAACCATTATTCTCTGATTTAAATGAATAACCGTCTCGCATCAAACAAGATCCAGATATAATGTTCATGCTCAACGCTGGCACCAAATAACAATTATTCAGGTCTAGAACTAATCCCGAAGGTAGATGTAGAGGTAGTGTGCCGACGGCGATCACATCGACTTTGGAACCATTTCCCACGCGCATCGTCACCTCGTCCTTAGCCAATCTTCGCTTAATCCGTAGTCCCTGTTTCGAGTTGCAAATATTAGCAACAGAACCGGTATCAAATAGCCAGGTGCTACTGTGAGCTTTAGTAAGGTACACATCAATAACATGTATATCACATATACCTTTGTTCACCTTGCCATCCTTCTTATCCGCCATATACTTGGGGCAGTTCCGCTTCCAGTGACCAGTCCCTTTGCAGTAAAAGCACTCAGTCTCAGGCTTAGGTCCGGACTTGGGTTTCTTCTCTTGAGCAACAACTTGTTTGCCGTTCTTCTTGAAGTTCCCTTTCTTATTCCCTTTACCCTTTTTCTTGAAACTGGTGGTCTTGTTGACCATCAACACTTGATGCTCCTTCTTGATTTCTACCTCCGCGGCTTTTAGCATTGCGAAGAGAAAGGGAATCGTCTTATCCATCCCTTGCATATTATAATTCATCACGAAGCTCTTGTAGCTTGGTGGCAGTGATTGAAGAACTCTGTCAATGACAATATCAACAGGAAGGTTAACTCCCAGTTGAGTCATGTGGTTATGGTACCCAGACATTCTGAGTATATGTTCACTGACAGAACTATTCTCCTCCATCTTGCAGTTGTAGAACTTATTGGAGACTTCATATCTATCAATCCGGGCATTTTCTTGAAATATTAACTTCAACTCCTGGAACATCTCATATGCTCCATGACGTTCAAAATGTCGCTGAAGTCCCGGTTCTAAGCCGTAAAGCATGGCACACTGAACTATCAAGTAGTCATCAGCTTTGCTCTGCCAGACATTCATAACATCTGGCGTTGCTCTCTTGCAGCGGGTTTGGCACTTAACGGTGCTTCCAGGATGTAATTCTTCTGTGCAGCAATGAGGATAATCCTCAAGTTACGGACCCAGTCCGTGTAATGGCTACCATCATCTTTCAACTTTGCTTTCTCAAGGAACGCATTAAAATTTAACGGAACAATAGCACGGGCCATCTATCTACAACAACATAGACAAGAAAATACTATCAGGTACTAAGTTCATGATAAATTAAAGTTCAATTAATCATATTTAAGAACTCCCACTTAGATAGACACCCCTCTAATCATCTAAGTGATCACGTGATCCATATCAACTAAACCATGTCCGATCATTACGTGAGATGGAGTAGTTTTCAATGGTGAACATCACTATGTTGATCATATCTACTATATCATTCACGCTTGACCTTTCGGTCTCAGTGTTCCGAGGCCATATCTGCATATGCTTGGCTCGTCAAGTTTAACCTGAGTATTTCCGTGTGTGCAAAAGTTGGCTTGCACCTGTTGTATATGGACGTAGAGCTTATCACACCCGATCATCACGTGGTGTCTCAGCACGACGAACTTTGGCGACGGTGCATACTCAGGGAGAACACTTGTACCTTAAAATTTAGTGAGAGATCATCTTATAATGCTACCGTCAAACAGGCAGAATAAGATGCATAAAGGATAAACATCACATGCAATCAATATAAGTGATATGATATGGCTATCATCATCTTGTGCGTGTGATCTCCATCTCCAAAGCACCGTTATGACCACCATCGTCACCGTCTTGACACCTTGATCTCCATCGAAGCATCGTTGTTGTCACGCCAACTATTGCTTCCACGACTATCGCTACCTCTTAGTGATAAAGTAAAGCAATTACATGGCGATTGAATTTCATACAATAGAGCGACAACCATATGGCTCCTGCCAGTTGCCGATAATTGTGTTACAAAACATGATCATCTCATACAATAAAATTTAGCATCATGTCTTGACCATATCACATCACAACATGCCCTGCAAAAACAAGTTAGACGCCATCTACTTTGTTGTTGCAAGTTTTATGTGGCTGCTACGGGCTGAGCAAGAACCGTTCTTACCTACGCATCAAAACCACAACGATATTTTGTGAAGTTAGTGTAGTTTTAACCTTAAACGAGGACCGAGCATAGTCACACTTGGTTCAACTAAAGTTGGAGAAACTGACACCCGTCAGCCACCTGTGTGCAAAGCATGTCGGTAGAACCAGTCTCGCGTAAGCGTACGCGTAATGTCGGTCCAGGCCGCTTCATACAACAATACCGTCGAACCAAAGTATGACATGCTGGTAAGCAGTATGACTTGTATCGCCCACAACTCACTTGTGTTCTACTCGTGCAAATAACATCTACGCATAAACCTGGCTCGGATGCCACTGTTGGGGAATGTAGTAATTTCAAAAAAATTCCTACGCACACGCAAGATCATGGTGATGCATAGCAACGAGAGGAGAGAGTATCGTCTATGTACCCTCGTATACCGTAAGCGGAAGCGTTATGAGAACGCGGTTGATGTAGTCGAACGTCTTCATGATCCGACCGATCTAAGTACTGAATGCACCGCACCTTCGAGTTCAGCACACGTTCAGCACAATGACGTCCCACGAACTCCGATCCAGCAGAGCTTCACGGGAGAGTTCCGTCAGCACGGGCGAGATGACAGTGATGATGTTGCTACCGACGCATGCTATTCTCTCTGCCCTCCACACAAAAATACCGCTTTTCTAATGGAAACTAGGAGACAGACCTCTGTATCAATGTGCCCGTCATTCCATAGTTTGTACAAAGTTGAATGAACAATCTACTTGTCAAGAATTATTGCCTCAGTAATCTGCACATTTGCAACCAAGGTTTAGTATTATGCATTGCAATTTGTAACAGGAAGCCATGTCCTCAAATGAACAATCATAAAACAGGATCACACAACTAAATTTACTGCATAACTGAAGCTTTCTTAACCCAGAGAGATTGACAATAATAGCAGAGTATAGTTCTAGAATGTCCTCAATGTACAAGAGTGGTTACTTGATCTGTCTCAACTGCACAACCTTGTACAACCAATAGCCTAAAGATTTTAAAAGCCTCTTGCCCATATTTCTTTTTCACAAGCGACTCTATCTATAATGCACACATAAAAAGATATGTGCATGTGAACTGTTAGTACGTAAAGGATAGGGAAGTGTCTTTTAACTCAAATAAACCATGAAACAGTAACACAATCTGGTAGCGTGGTGCCTCCTCATTTCTACATGCTTTAACCATTTTGCATAAATCTACAAAAAAGCAGTATCGCTGTCATGAGAATCTTACAAAAAGAACTGATGATGTACACCCAAAGGCTGACAAACTAAATTTTGAACATGGACATAATGAGACCGATGGACGGGCCGCGCATGTTTGCCCTGTCGACCTACTGCCTCACCCTATCCATCCAGGGCAGCGCTGGTAGGGCCGTCGTTGATGAGCCGGCCAACAAGCAGAGCAGCAGGACTAGTGGAAAGCAGGAGAGCTTAATGGCCGATGCTGGAAGAGAGAGTCCGGGTCGTCGCCGTCCAGCCCAACACATGCGAGCGCACCAAGCTAGGGGGCGCCATCCAGGAGGGGGAGAGGGCGCGAGGAGGCATGGTGCACGACGGAGAGGAGCCGCTGGAGACGCGACAGCGATGGACACGACGCCACGGCCGAAAGCCTAGCCATGGGCTAGGGGTTGCGGGAGAGCGTCGGGGGCTGGGAGCGGCGGATCCAGCCGGACATGAGGGCGGAGGGGTCGGAGATGAGCTCGTGAACATGCTGCATGGTGGCGAACGTCGCCGGAATCGGCAGACATTGGTGGCGGCGTGACGATTCGCAGGAGAAAGATGGGTCATGATAGAGATGGATTAGTGGGGGTTGCGGAGGGTCTATAAGTTGTTGGAGTAGCAAGGTGAGAGAAGGGGAAGGGTCGGCGATGAGCTGCGGGAGGAGTGAGGCGAAGTGGTGGTGGGTGGCGGCGATGTTGTGTGAGAAGATGGGGGAATCGAGTGGGGGCTGCGAAGAAGGGAGAGAGAGGAGGGACTTAGGGTTAGCACTTTATACGCGAATGGTTAGGCGGGCTTCAATGGGCTTGCGAGGATGTACTAGCTCATTCATGACAGTTTTCGAAGACGTCATCCGAAATCCGTCATGGATTAACAAGTTTCTTGTAGTGACCTAAGCACCGCTACGATAGGATCGAGGTGGACTATGGTGGAGCGGGGCACCGCACACGGCTAAGGGATCAACGATCAACTTGTGTCTTCTAGGGTGCCCCTGCCCCCGTATATAAAGGAGCAAGGGGGAGGCCGGCCGGCCGCTGTAGGGCGCGCCAGAAGGAGGAATCCTCCTCCTAGTAGGAGTAGGACCCCCCCTTTCCTACTCCTACTAGGAGGAGGAAAGGAAGGGGGGAGGGGAGAAGGAAGGAGAGGGAGGAAAGGGGGCCCGCCCCCCTAGTCCAATTTGGTTTGGGCTAGGGGGTGCGCTGTTGGAAATATGCCCTAGAGGCAATAATAAAAGCATTATTATTATATTTCCTTGTTCATGATAATTGTCTTTATTCATGCTATAATTGTGTTATCCGGAAATCGTAATACATGTGTGAATAATAGACACCAACATGTCCCTAGTAAGCCTCTAGTTGACTAGCTCGTTGATCAACGGATAGTCATGGTTTCTTGACTATGGACATTGGATGTCATTGATAACGAGATCACATCATTAGGAGAATGATGTGATGGACAAGACCCAATCCTAAACATAGCACAAGATCGTATAGTTCGTTTGCTAAAGTTTTCCAATGTCAAGTATCTTTTCCTTAGACCATGAGATCGTGTAACTCCCGGATACCGTAGGAGTACTTTGGGTATACCAAACGTCACAACGTAACTGGGTGACTATAAAGGTATACTACGGGTATCTCCGAAAGTGTCTATTGGGTTGACACGGATCAAGACTGGGATTTGTCACTCCGTATGACGGAGAGGTATCACTGGGCCCACTCGGTAATGCATCATCATTATGAGCTCAAAGTGACCAAGTGTCTGGTCACGGGATCATGCATTACGGTACGAGTAAAGTGACTTGCCGGTAACGAGATTGAACGGGGTATTGGGATACCGACGATCGAATCTCGGGCAAGTAACATACCGATTGACAAAGGGAATTGTATACGGGGTTGCTTGAATCCTCGACATCGTGGTTCATCCGATGAGATCATCGAGGAGCATGTGGGAGCCAACATGGGTATCCAGATCCCGCTGTTGGTTATTGACCGGAGAGCAATCTCGGTCATGTCTACATGTCTCCCGAACCCGTAGGGTCTACACACTTAAGGTTCGATGACGCTAGGGTTGTAGGGATATGTATATGCAGTAACCCGAATGTTGTTCGGAGTCCTGGATGAGATCCCGGACGTCACGAGGAGTTTTGGAATGGTCCGGAGGTAAAGAATTATATATAGGAAGTGCTATTTCGGCCATCGGGACAAGTTTCGAGGTCACCGGTATTGTACCGGGACCACCGGAAGGGTCCCGGGGGTCCACCGGGTGGGGCCACCTATCCCGGAGGGCCCCATGGGCTGAAGTGGGAAGGGATCCAGCCCAAAGTGGGCTGGGGCGCCACTTCCCGTAGGGCCCATGCGCCTAGGGTGGGGAAACCCTAAAGGGGGGCGCCCCCTTGCTTGGGGGGCAAGCCCCCCAACCCTTGGCCACCGCCCCCCTAGGAGATTGCATCTCCTAGGGCTGGCGCCCCCCTAGGCTCCCTATATATAGAGGGGGGAGGGAGGGCAGCCGCACCCATGCCCCTGGTGCCTCCCTCTCCCTCTCCAACACCTCCTCCTCCTCCATAGAGCTTGGCGAAGCCCTGCCGGAGTACTGCAGCTCCATCACCACCACGCCGTCGTGCTGCTGCTGGAGCCATCTTCCTCAACCTCTCCTTCCCCCTTGCTGGATCAAGAAGGAGGAGACGTTACGCTGACTGTACGTGTGTTGAACGCGGAGGTGCCGTCCGTTTGGCGCTAGGATCTCCGGTGATTTGGATCACATCGAGTACGACTCCCTCATCCCCGTTCTTTGAACGCTTCCGCTCGCGATCTACAAGGTACATAGATGCATCCAATCACTCATTGCTAGATGAACTCATGAGCTAGGTCTATGCGTAGGAAAATTTTTGTTTTCTGCAACGTTCCCCAACAGTGGCATCATGAGCTAGGTCTATGCGTAGTTCTCTTTGCACGAGTAGAACACAATTTGTTGTGGGCGTAGATGTTGTCAACTTTCTTGCCGCTACTAGTCTTATTTTGCTTCAGTGGTATTGTGGGATGAAGCGGCCCGGACCAACCTTAACCGTACGCTTACGTGAGACCGGTTCCACCGACTAACATGCACTAGTTGCATAAGGTGGCTGGCGGGTGTCTGTCTCTCCCACTTTAGTTGGAGCGGATTCGATGAAAAGGGTCCTTATGAAGGGTAAATAGAAGTTGACAAATCACGTTGTGGCTTTCACGTAGGTAAGAAAACGTTCTTGCTAGAACCCTATTGTAGCCACGTAAAACTTGCAACAACAATTAGAGGACGTCTAACTTGTTTTTGCAGCAAATGTTTTGTGATGTGATATGGCCAAAGTTGTGATGAATGATGAATGATATATATGTGATGTATGAGATGTTCATGTCATTGTAATAGGAATCACGATTTGCATGTCGATGAGTATGACAACCGGCAGGAGCCATAGGAGTTGTCTTTAATTTTTGTATGACCTGCGTGTCATTGAGAAACGCCATGTAAATTACTTTACTTTATTGCTAAATGCGTTAGCCATAGTAGTAGAAGTAATAGTTGGCGAGCAACTTCATGGAGACACGATGATGGAGATCATAATGATGGAGATCATGGTGCCATGCCGGTGACAAGATGATCATGGAGCCCCAAGATGGAGATCAAAGGAGCTATGTGATATTGGCCATATCATGTCACTATTATTATTTGATTGCATGTGATGTTTATCATGTTTTTGCATCTTGTTTACTTAGAACGACGGTAGTAAATAAGATGATCCCTCATAATAATTTCAAGAAAGTGTTCCCCCTAACTGTGCACCGTTGTGACAGTTCGTTGTTTTGAAGCACCACGTGATGATCGGGTGTGATAGATTCTAACGTTCACATACAACGGGTGTAAGAAAAATTTACACATGCAAACACTTAGGTTGACTTGACAAGCCTAGCATGTACAGACATGGCCTCAGAACACAGAAGACCGAAAGGTCGAGCATGAGTCGTATAGAAGATATGATCAACATGAAGATGTTCACCGATGTTGACTAGTCCGTCTCAGGTGATTTTCGGACACAGCCTAGTTAACTCGGATCATGTTATACTTAGATGACTGGAGGGATGTCTATCTAAGTGGGAGTTCATTGAATAATTTGATTAGATGAACTTAATTATCATGAACTTAGTCTAAAATATTTACAATATGTCTTGTAGATCAAATGGCCAACGTAGTCGTCAACTTCAACGCGTTCCTAGAGAAAACCAAGCTGAAAGACGATGGCAGCAACTACACGGACTGGGTCCGGAACCTGAGGATCATCCTCATAGCTGCCAAGAAAGATTATGTCCTACAAGCACCGCTAGGTGACGCACCTGTTCTCCCTGCAGAACAAGACGTTATGAACGCTTGGCAGGCACGTACCGATGACTACTCCCTCGTTCAGTGCGGCATGCTTTACAGCTTAGAGCCGGGGCTCCAAAAACGTTTTGAGAGACACGGAGCATATGAGATGTTCGAAGAGCTGAAAATGGTTTTCCAAGCTCATGCCCGGGTCGAGAGATATCAAGTCTCCGACAAGTTCTTCAGCTGTAAGATGGAGGAAAACAGTTCTGTCAGTGAGCATATACTCACTATGTCTGGGTTGCATAACCGCTTGACTCAGCTGGGAGTTAATCTCCTGGATGACGCGGTCATTGACAGAATCCTTCAGTCGCTTCCACCGAGCTACAAGAGCTTTGTGATGAACTTCAATATGCAGGGGATGGAAAAGACCATTCCTGAAGTATTTGCAATGCTGAAATCGGCAGAGGTAGAAGTCAGAAAGGAACATCAAGTGTTGATGGTGAATAAAACCACTAAGTTCAAGAAAGGCAAGGGTAAGAAAACCTTCAAGAAGGACGGCAAGGGAGTTGCCGCGCCCGGCAAGCAAGCTGCCGGGAAGAAGCCAAAGAATGGACCCAAGCCCGAGACTGGGTGTTTTTATTGCAAGGGAAGTGGTCACTGGAAGCGGAACTGCCCCAAATACTTAGCGGGCAAGAAGGCCGGCATCACGAAAGGTATATGTGATATACATGTAATTGATGTGTACCTTACCAGTACTCGTAGTAGCTCTTGGGTATTTGATACCGGTGCAGTTGCTCACATTTGTAACTCAAAGCAGGAGCTGCAGAATAAACGGAGACTGGCGAAGGACGAGGTGACGATGTGCGTCGGGAATGGTTCCAAGGTCGATGTGATCGCCGTCGGCAAGCTATCTCTACATTTACCTACGGGATTAGTTTTGAACCTCAATAATTGTTATTTAGTACCAAGTTTGAGCATGAACATTGTATCAGGATCTCGTTTAATACGAGATGGCTACTCATTTAAATCCGAGAATAATGGTTGTTCTATTTATATGAGAGATATGTTTTATGGTCATGCTCCGATGGTGAATGGTTTATTCTTAATGAATCTCGAGCATAATGCTACACATATTCATAGTGTGAGTACCAAAAGATGTAAGGTTGATAATGATAGTCCCACATACTTGTGGCACTGCCGCCTTGGTCACATAGGTGTCAAACGCATGAAGAAGCTCCATGCAGATGGACTTTTAGAGTCTCTTGATTACGAATCATTTGACACGTGCGAACCATGCCTCATGGGTAAAATGACCAAGATTCCGTTCTCAGGAACAATGGAGCGAGCAACCAACTTATTGGAAATCATACATACTGATGTGTGCGGTCCAATGAGTGTTGAGGCTCGCGGTGGATATCGTTATGTTCTCACCCTCACTGATGACTTGAGTAGGTATGGGTATATCTATTTAATGAAACACAAGTCTGAGACCTTTGAAAAGTTCAAAGAATTTCAAAGTGAGGTTGAGAATCAACGTGACAGGAAAATCAAGTTCTTGCGATCAGATCGTGGAGGAGAATACTTGAGTCACGAATTTGGCACACACTTAAGAAAATGTGGAATAGTTTCACAACTGACGCCGCCTGGAACACCTCAGCGTAATGGTGTGTCTGAACGTCGTAATCGCACTCTATTAGATATGGTGCGATCTATGATGTCTCTTACCGACTTACCGCTATCATTTTGGGGCTATGCTTTAGAGACTGCCGCATTCACTTTAAATAGGGCTCCATCGAAATCCATTGAGACGACACCGTATGAATTATGGTTTGGGAAGAAACCTAAGCTGTCGTTTCTAAAAGTTTGGGGATGCGATGCTTATGTCAAGAAACTTCAACCTGAAAAGCTCGAACCAAAATCGGAAAAATGCGTCTTCATAGGATACCCTAAAGAAACTATTGGGTATACCTTCTACCTCGGATCCGAAGGCAAGATCTTTGTTGCCAAGAATGGATCCTTTCTAGAGAAAGAGTTTCTCTCGAAAGAAGTAAGTGGGAGGAAAGTAGAACTTGATGAAGTATTACCTCTTGAACCGGAAAATGGCGCAACTCAAGAAAATGTTCCTGAGGTGCCTGCACCGACTAGAGAGGAAATTAATGATGATGATCATGAAACTTCAGATCAAGTTGCTACTGAACTTCGTAGGTCCACAAGGACACGTTCCGCACCAGAGTGGTACGGCAACCCTGTCTTGAAAATCATGTTGTTAGACAACGGTAAACCTTCAAACTATGAAGAAGCGATGGCGGGCCCGGATTCCGACAAATGGCTAGAAGCCATGAAATCCGAGATAGGATCCATGTATGAAAATGAAGTATGGACTTTGACTGACTTGCCCGTTGAGCGGCGAGCCATAGAAAATAAATGGATCTTTAAGAAGAAGACAGACACGGATGGTAATGTGACCATCTATAAAGCTCGGCTTATCGCTAAGGGTTATCGACAAGTTCAATGGGTTGACTACGATGAGACTTTCTCACCGGTAGCGAAGCTAAAGTCCGTCCGAATCATGTTAGCAATTGCCGCATTCTATGATTATGAGATATGGCAAATGGACGTCAAAACGGCATTCCTCAATGGTTTCCTTAAGGAAGAATTGTATATGATGCAGCCAGAAGGTTTTGTCGATCCTAAGAATGCTGACAAGGTGTGCAAGCTCCAACGCTCGATTTATGGGCTGGTGCAAGCATCTCGGAGTTGGAACATTCGCTTTGATGAGATGATCGAAGCGTTTGGGTTTACGCAGACTTATGGAGAAGCCTGCGTTTATAAGAAAGTGAGTGGGAGCTCTGTAGCATTGCTCATATTATATGTAGATGACATACTTTTGATGCGAAATGATATAGAACTCTTGGACAGCATTAAGGCCTACTTGAATAAGAGTTTTTCAATGAAGGACCTTGGAGAAGCTGCATATATATTAGGCATCAAGATCTATAGTGATAGATCAAGACGCCTCATAGGTCTTTCACAAAGCACATACCTTGATAAGATATTGAAGAAGTTCAATATGGATCAGTCTAAGAAGGGGTTCTTGCCTGTGTTGCAAGGTGTGAAATTGAGCTCAGCTCAATGTCCGACCACAGCAGAAGATATAGAAGATATGAGCGTCATCCCCTATGCCTCAGCCATAGGTTCTATTATGTATGCCATGCTGTGTACCAGACCTGATGTAAACCTTGCCGTAAGTTTGGTAGGTAGGTACCAAAGTAATCCCGGCAAGGAACACTGGACAGCGGTCAAGAATATCCTGAAGTACCTGAAAAGGACTAATGAAATGTTTCTCGTTTATGGAGGTGACGAAGAGTTCGTCGTAAAGGGTTACGTCGACGCTAGCTTCGACACAGATCTGGATGACTCTAAGTCACAAACCGGATACGTGTATATTTTGAATGGTGGGGCAGTAAGCTGGTGCAGTTGCAAGCAGAGCGTCGTGGCGGGATCTACATGTGAAGCGGAGTACATGGCAGCCTCGGAGGCATCACATGAAGCAATATGGGTGAAGGAGTTCATAACCGACCTAGGAGTCATACCCAATGCGTCGGGGCCAATCAAACTCTTCTGTGACAACACCGGAGCTATTGCACTTGCCAAGGAGCCCAGGTTTCACAAGAAGACCAGGCACATCAAGCGTTGCTTCAACTCCATTTGTGAAAATGTTCAAGATGGAGACATAGATATTTGTAAAGTACATACGGACCTGAATGTAGCAGATCCGTTGACTAAACCTCTCCCTAGAGCAACACATGATCAACACCAGAATTCCATGGGTGTTCGATTCATCACAATTTAACTAGATTATTGACTCTAGTGCAAGTGGGAGACTGTTGGAAATATGCCCTAGAGGCAATAATAAAAGCATTATTATTATATTTCCTTATTCATGATAATTGTCTTTATTAATGCTATAATTGTGTTATCCGGAAATCGTAATAAATGTGTGAATAATAGACACCAACATGTCCCTAGTAAGCCTCTAGTTGACTAGCTCATTGATCAACGGATAGTCATGGTTTCCTGACTATGGACATTGGATGTCATTGATAACGAGATCACATCATTAGGAGAATGATGTGATGGACAAGACCCAATCCTAAACATAGCACAAGATCGTATAGTTTGTTTGCTAGAGTTTTCCAATGTCAAGTATCTTTTCCTTAGACCATGAGATTGTGTAACTCCCGGATACCGTAGGAGTACTTTGGGCATACCAAGTCACAACGTAACTGGGTGACTATAAAGGTATACTACGGGTATCTCCGAAAGTGTCTGTTGGGTTGACACGGATCAAGACTGGGATTTGTCACTCTGTATGACGGAGAGGTATCACTGGGCCCACTCGGTAATGCATCATCATTATGAGCTCAAAGTGACCAAGTGTCTGGTCATGGGATCATGCATTACGGTACGAGTAAAGTGACTTGCCGGTAACGAGATTGAACGAGGTATTGGGATACCGACGATCGAATCTCGGGCAAGTAACATACCGATTGACAAAGGGAATTGTATACGGGGTTGCTTGAATCCTCGACATCATGGTTCATCCGATGAGATCATCGAGGAGCATGTGGGAGCCAACATGGGTATCCAGATCCCGCTGTTGGTTATTGACCGGAGAGCAATCTCGGTCATGTCTACATGTCTCCCGAACCCGTAGGGTCTACACACTTAAGGTTCG